>NW_010969548.1:4993858-4998348 GCF_000463585.1 Tarenaya hassleriana | reverse complement strand
GCAAGACACCAAACGCTGGTAAGATCTCGATCCAAATGGACCCTCTCCGACATATCTTATGTCAACCACCCCAACGCCGCCGCCGCTGCAGATCCCCGCGGAGCCATGTCTCTCTTCTCTCCTCCTTTCTCTAAATCTGTCTTTTCCTCTCCAGGCCTCTCTCTCGCCATCGTAAGCCTCTCTCTTCTTCCCCCTCTCGTAGATATCTGTATTCATTCGCCAGATTAAAAGCCTTTATATGCGTGTTCGTTTTGGTAGGTGCAACCGGAGAGAGAGAACCGTGGGGAAGCGTCCATGAGAGCAAGCGGCGATAATCTGGAAGGGAGTGCCAACCGGAGAAGCCGAGAAGAAGAGCATGAGAGCAGATCTGGGAGCGATAACGTCGAAGGAATCTCCGGCGACGATCAAGACGCCGCCGATAAGCCGCCCAGGAAGAAGCGATACCACCGACACACTCCTCAGCAAATCCAGGAGCTCGAAGCGTATGCTCTAACCCCCTTTGTTTTCTTTTCCTCTCGGATTTCATCTGATGAGTGTTTGTTCGTTCGTTTCGGGTTTCAGCATGTTCAAAGAATGTCCCCATCCCGACGAGAAACAGCGGTTGGAGTTGAGCAAGAGACTTTGCTTGGAGACAAGACAAGTCAAGTTCTGGTTCCAGAACCGCCGCACTCAGATGAAGGTTGTTCACCATGATTTCTGGTTCTTTTCCTCAAGTCTTAAAACTTTCCCATGAAAACCTAATATCTCTTCGGTGTCACAGACGCAGCTGGAGCGGCATGAGAACGCGTTGCTCCGACAAGAAAACGATAAGCTAAGAGCAGAGAACATGTCGATACGCGAAGCCATGCGTAACCCAATCTGCAGCAGCTGCGGAGGACCCGCCATGCTCGGCGACGTTTCCCTCGAAGAGCAACACCTCAGAATCGAGAACGCACGTCTCAAGGACGAGCTCGACCGAGTCTGCGCCCTCGCCGGCAAATTCCTCGGACGCTCCATTTCTGGCGATCCACCTCTCCCCAACTCCTCGCTCGAGCTCGGTGTCGGCACCACAGCCTCCGCCAACGCCGGCGGCTTCGGATTTCCGCCGGATTTTGGGATATCGAGCACCGCTGTCAGATGTTTGCCAACGATACCTCCGCAGCCATTGGTTTCTGGGGTTACCGGGATCGATCAGAGGTCTGTTCTGTTGGAGCTGGCTCTGACCGCCATGGATGAGCTTGTGAAGCTGGCTCAGACGGATGAGCCGTTGTGGGTAAAAGGCTTGGACGACGAGAGAGAGATTCTTAACCAAGAGGAGTACGTCAGAAGTTTCCCGCCCACCGTCGGTCTGAAGCCGGCCGGCTTTGTGACTGAAGCCTCTAGAACCACCGGTATGGTCATCATCAACAGTCTGGCCCTCGTCGAGACCTTGATGGACTCTGTAAGTTTTCATCACTTCTTCAATCCACTAAAAAAGTAACGCTTTTTCTCATTTTCCTTTTCTGCAAATAATCTCGTCACAGTTATGGGTTAGATTTCCGATGCATAAGCGTCTGACATTAAAAGGAAGATAAACTTTCAGTGACTTTGTGATACGACGTGTATTTTCTTTTCTGGTATGTTGTAACAGAACCGGTGGACGGAGATGTTCCCATGCATCATATCAAGAGCCTCGACCACCGATGTGATCTCCGGCGGAATGGCCGGAACAAGAAACGGTGCAATTCAGCTGGTAAAAGCTCCAATCTTTCCGTGGCGTGGGGTCGTCTTTTATCAAATAACTACAAAAGATTCGATTTTTTTTGTTATCCGTTGTTGAACGAAATCAGGATTTGTCATATCGGCAGATGCACGCGGAGCTTCAAGTGTTGTCTCCATTGGTTCCGGTACGCGAGGCGAATTTCCTCCGGTTCTGCAAGCAGCACGCGGAGGGCGTGTGGGCGGTGGTTGACGTCTCTGTCGACGGAGTCCGTGAAAATTCGGGCTGTTTGCCGGCGATGTCTCTCCGGCGGCTTCCTTCCGGCTGCGTGGTTCAGGATATGCCCAACGGATACTCCAAGGTGCGTGTTATCGAATTAAATATTGAACGAGAAATCCTCATGGAATCTAACCCGAGTCTTGAAAAATGCAAGTTTTGTTTTTGGGCATGCCGATATATACATAATTATTATTTATGAGCTTGAGGGTGATCACTGGAGAAGCTCAAGCAACTATGAGTCTTGCTTTTTATCCATTTCTCGATGCACCCACTTCATTGTCTGCTCCCAAAGTTTTCAATTTTCATCTGTTTCGCAAAATACTATTATTACATGGTTCTCCCAAAATATGGTTTTTCTCCTCGATTTGTTCACCCCGAAGCTTCCGAGATTGCTCAAATTTCATGGATCCGGATGCTTCTCTTGTCGGATTCTGTGGATTAGATTTTAAGTTTTCGACAACTGGGTCTGTCTGAATTCATTTTTATATTGCGATATCGACGCCCTCTTTCCCCCCCCTATTTGCATGTTCCTATGAGCATCGGTCCAAAAGTTTTTAAGCACCTTGGAAGAACACGTTAATTTTGTATCCTTTTTTTTTTTTGCATATAACGATCTTCTAATCATCGGGTTGAATAAACAAAACCTTTCAGCTGTTTCTATTCCGAGTTTTCATGGCGCCTCGTATTTCCCAATGCCCTTTTTTAGTTTGGCATCTTCACGTCTCTAACCACACAGTTGCGAGACATTTTATATAATACAATATCTTGTAACACGAACATTTTTCACCTTGTTGCATGATGAAGTACAATACCGCCAATTAATAATCATTTTTCTTTCATTGATTTATTCCCCTTACATTCATTCATTTAATATGTTTTTTTTTGTATGAATTATTGCACAACTATCATATAGTAGGGTCTTGTAATAATAACGGGTGAGAAGGACGCCGACTGGATTGAATTTTCCATGCCTGCAGTGTTTATTGCACTGGTACTGGGGTTGAGTAGTTTGACTGATTTGACCGGTCGGTTCGATCCAGTCGGACCGGGTAATGTGTACTATGATTGAGACGTGATAAACCAGCGGTGGTGCAGGTGACGTGGGTGGAGCATGCAGAGTACGAGGAGAACCAAGTCCACCAGCTATACCGGCCGATGCTGAGGTCTGGCCTCGGCTTTGGTGCTCAGCGTTGGGTCGCCACGCTGCAGCGTCAATGCGAGTGTCTCGCCATCCTCATGTCCTCCTCTGTCAACCCTCCTGACAACGGCGGTCCGTTTTTTTTTCAAGTTCCCCTTTAAGATGGTATGCCCGATTGAATAAATACATTAACAATATGAGTCGTGACATCATCAGCCATAACGGCAGGCGGGCGGAAGAGCATGCTGAAGCTGGCACAGAGGATGACTTACAACTTCTGCTCGGGCATATCGGCGCCGTCCGTGCAGAGCTGGAGCAAGCTGACGGTGGGACACGTGGGCCCTGACGTGAGGGTAATGACGAGGAAGAGCGTGGACGACCCTGGTGAGCCGCCTGGGATAGTGCTGAGCGCCGCCACGTCGGTGTGGGTGCCTGGGTCGCCGCAGCGGCTCTTTGACTTCCTAAGGGACGAACGCCATCACCAGCCATAACGGCAGGCGGGCGGAAGAGCATGCTGAAGCTGGCACAGAGGATGACTTACAACTTCTGCTCGGGCATATCGGCGCCGTCCGTGCAGAGCTGGAGCAAGCTGACGGTGGGACACGTGGGCCCTGACGTGAGGGTAATGACGAGAAAGAGCGTGGACGACCCTGGTGAGCCGCCTGGGATAGTGCTGAGCGCCGCCACGTCGGTGTGGGTGCCTGGGTCGCCGCAGCGGCTCTTTGACTTCCTAAGGGACGAACGGCTCAGATGCGAGTGGGATATTCTATCCAACGGTGGCCCCATGCAGGAGATGGCTCACATCGCCAAAGGCCAAGATGAGGGCAACTCCGTCTGTCTCCTCCGCTCTAATGTGAGTCTCTCTATTATAATAATAATAATTAGAAACAACAAGTGCGGTGAACCGTTTTCGGTAAAATGGGTGGGGACTAGGAGACAACGACGTTTTCTCTTGTCAGGGTTTGTCAACAGTGGATTGGGAAAGGACAAGCTTTGAATCTGGTTATTTTTATTGAAAAAAAAAAAAAAGTCAAAATAACAGGCCAGTTTCAACCTTTTTTAAAAACCCAGGTGGAAAAGTTATTTCCCTTTATACCGTGCTGACACGGCCACAGCAAGTGTGGCAGATTCTCGTAAATATCATGGGGGTAATTCCATTCCCCGAATTGTTGGCAGGCCATGAACGCAAGCCAGAGCAGTATGCTCATACTGCAGGAGACGCGCATAGACGCATCCGGAGCGCTTGTCGTGTACGCGCCTGTTGACATACCCGCCATGCACGTCGTCATGAACGGTGGAGATTCTTCCTACGTGGCTCTCCTCCCCTCTGGCTTCGCCATCCTCCCCGACGGAGGTGGTCCCTCCTCCCCCCACGGCGGTGGGGGCTCGCCCCGT
>NW_010969548.1:4991745-4993535 GCF_000463585.1 Tarenaya hassleriana | reverse complement strand
CCCGCCGGAGGTGGTCCCGCCTCCCCCCACGGCGGTGGGGTCTCGCCTCGTCCCCCCGCCCCCCGTGGGTCCCTCCTTACGGTGGCGTTTCAGATACTTGTCAACAGCCTCCCCACCGCCAAACTGACGGTGGAGTCGGTGGAGACCGTTAACAACCTTATAACGTGCACCGTTCAGAAGATCCGGGCTGCCCTACACTCCGACAGCTGATCTCTGCTGCCTCCCTTCGGCCTTTTCTTCCTTGTGGTTTCTTTTTTTTTTTTCCTTTAAAAAAACTTTTTTAACCATTTCTTATGTTGTTTAATTATGGGGGTGTCGAGTCAAGAACGAACCGCGCGTGGGGGTGAAAGCCGACTCCTTTCATGGCGTTCGGAAGGGCGAAACCGTCTTTTTGAGTAGCTGTGAAGGGTGGTGGTTCGGGTATTGACTCGGGTCTGAAACCCCGTTTAATCTGTGGCTCTAACGGACCAGCTATATATACATATAGATGTCTTTTGTGTGATTCTTTCCATGTCGTATATGTAAAATATGTGCTTTTGTTCATATCGGGTGTGAAGAGCACGCGCCTCCGATGTGCGGCTTTGGTGAATAGGAGGGCTCTGTTACGAAGGTAGTGTGGTGGGTTCTTTTGGCTTTAGGTTAAAGGCTGTCCCCCAAGCATTTAATGTAATGGCAGGCTTTCATTTAATGCAAAGGTTCTTCGGCTCTCGGCTGACGTGGTCTTCCAATGGCTTTCCGCCACGTCATCGAGCGACAGTCTGGTGACTGATGTTACTAGAAGCGGACGTTACGTCGTCGTTTTCGGCTTAATTGAATTGGTATACACACGCACGCAGGCAAGTGCCTAGATAGGTTGGGCTTCAGTGATGGGCCTGCCCACCATCTCAATATACTCTCGTAGTTCTCGTTTTCCTCTTGTTGGGCCTGGGCCCTGTTACTAATGACCACTCTCTTTAGGTAAGCGGACAGCCTAACCCTTTTCTTTTAGAATTCATCTTTAATGCTCATAAAAAAATAATAATTAATTCTGAATAATTGTGTTGATTCGGACCTACTCTCTTCTGTAAGCAAACCGATTAATATCGAACCATCATAATGGGAAAAAAAAGGGTTTTTGGAAGCTCCCCGAAAAGAAGGCAGCGGTCAAAACAGGTCAAGCTCCCCCCCCCCCCCCGCATATCACGCGTGCCTCCACCAATCATTCCCATCATGACAAATCCGTAAATATCAGGCCATCCCAAGGCTATTCTCGTAAATCTGTTACATTTATTTTCGTCCGTCGGATGAGCTACTGGGATTAATCGACGGTTGGAGATCAGAGTTTGACCAGTGCAGCTTCTGCCGTTCTAGTTTTCTCAACCCAATCTCTAGGAATTTAAGAACAAGGATTCCACCTGATTGGGCTCTGGAGAGACAAAACGAAGGGCGAAGGGGAAGGAGGGAGAAAATTTTCTTCTTCTTTATTTTTTGTTTGAAGAATCGCTGGTTTTGTGGGCTTCTTCGTCGTTGATATTCAGGTGGAGGAGGAGAGGAGAAGAGAGGCGAGTGGAGGGGAGAAGAACGAGCCGGATGATAATTTGAATATCTGAATCTGTTCTTCGTTTTTTCCCTCTCTCTTTCTCTCTCCTTGTGAATCGGTGGGGAAGGGATTTGAGATTAGGGTTTGGGTGCTGGTGGCTCTGACTAGGCGAAAATGAACGTGATGCGCCGGCTCAAAAGCATTGCTTCGGGTCGGACTTCGATTTCTTCGGATCCTGTAAGCGGAGATGGATTTAGAGTTTCTCTTCCGA
>NW_010969548.1:4985857-4991269 GCF_000463585.1 Tarenaya hassleriana | reverse complement strand
CTTCCGATCATATTGAATTTCTGTTTCTGGTTGCGGGAAAACGAGAGTTTGTGATCATATGTCGGATTGGATGTGTTTAATCTCGTTTATTTTCTGTTCGAGATTGAGTTTGTTCTCCCCTTAGCGTAGATGTTATAGTGCCGCTACGATTTTGGACGGGTTTTGATGGTCTGAGACCATGTTTTCCTATCTTTGTTCTGTATCAGACATTTGCAGAGTTCCATATTCCTCTTGGTTGCTGATGAGCTGATAAATCTCGATAGATAATCGTAGCAAGTTTGGTAAATTTGACTGATGCGAATTGCTTTGTGAACTTTGACTAAACCGTGCAGGGTGGCGATTATGGACTGAAGAGAGCGAAGGTGGATCAAGAGAATGAACAAATCTGCGGTGAACCTATGCAGGTTGACCAAAATGTTTCTGGTCTAGAGCAGAATGCAGCCATTATATTGCAAGAAAGTGTCGCGGGGGCGTCAAATGACCCTGCAGCCGCAGAAAAGCCAGCCTATGAAAAGCTTCCAGATGTAATGCTTGAAATGAGAATCAGAGATGAGCGAAATGCCAACAGTGAGGAGAAGGTGATTTGCTTTATAAATTCCTTCTATGATTTCTGATTCTATATCAGGGATTGTTAAAGTTTCCCTTGCCTGGTTCAGGATATGGAAACAACTATTGTAAATGGCAACGGTACAGAGACCGGGCAGGTTATTACTACGACAGTTGGGGGTAGAGATGGAATGCCTAAGCAGGTGATTCAACTAAATGTTTTGTAATTGTGCCCTTCTTCCTGTTTTCCCCCCTTTTTCATGTTCACTGTTTTGTTATTATTCTAACATGATACCACATTTAATGTTTTTAGACAATCTCTTACATGGCCCAGCGAGTGGTCGGAACTGGCTCATTTGGAGTTGTCTTTCAGGTAGGCGGATACGATTGTTAGGAGAGAATGAAACTTTTTATCTCTTCATTTTCGGAATCTGATTTCTTGTCTGCCATTTCGATTACCATGTAGGCAAAGTGCCTAGAAACTGGTGAACAAGTTGCAATCAAGAAGGTTCTTCAGGATAAAAGATACAAAAACAGAGAGCTCCAGATAATGCGCTTGCTAGACCATCCTAATGCTGTGCGACTGAGACACTCGTTCTTTTCAACAACCGATAAGGATGAGCTGTATCTCAACCTTGTCCTTGAGTATGTTCCGGAAACTGTATACCGAGCTTTAAAGCATTATACCAAAATGAATCAACATATGCCGATTATCTATGTTCAGCTCTACACATATCAGGTTAGGCTTTTGAAGTTTTCCTGCTGTTATTTCTTTGTCTAGTCTGCGTGGCAGTAGCACTATGGTCTTGTGGTTTGCATCGTTTTTACCGATTCTTTGGTTTTAATTTTTTTGTTGTTTACAGATTTGCCGGGCACTCAACTACTTGCATCGTGCAGTTGGGGTGTGTCATCGTGACATCAAGCCACAAAATCTGCTGGTAGGTTGTGGAAATTTTGTTGTCCATGCCTTTGTTGAATCACCATTAGAAGCAGTATAAACAATATTACTGGACAGCGTGTTGACTATGGGTTATCATGTGCATTGTTTCAGGTGAATCCCCACACTCACCAGCTAAAAATATGCGATTTTGGAAGTGCAAAGATGCTGGTACGTACTTTCCTCAATGTGTACCCAGAATCATTTTTGTTTCAGTGAGCACGTATTGACATGCTTGTGTTTCTTCAGGTGCCAGGCGAACCCAACATATCGTATATATGCTCACGGTACTACAGGGCCCCTGAACTTATATTTGGGGCTACAGAGTATACAAATGCCATTGACATGTGGTCTGTTGGTTGTGTTATGGCAGAGCTTTTACTTGGCCAAGTGAGTTTTTCTCTGTCATGGAGTTATGTACAAGTTTGTGGTGAAAATTAGTTTTTGCCTGTGTATCATATTGTATTTTCTAGAAATACAGTGTCCGATCTGGCTTTGACCATTGATGTTCTATTTGTAGCCACTATTTCCCGGAGAAAGTGGAATAGATCAGCTGGTCGAGATAATCAAGGTACTTTATCTGTTGCATTTGCGTTCCTTTTCTTCTTCTAATCTGTATTTTATGCATATCATCTGGACATACATCAGATTCTTGGGACGCCGACCAGAGAAGAAATACGGTGCATGAATCCTAATTACACGGAATTCAAGTTTCCCCAAATTAAAGCTCACCCATGGCACAAGGTTCGTGAAGCAATCTCACTGTTTTCCTCTTTCGTATGCTTGTGTGTAGAATAATTGTTTGCCTGCTTGATTGAAATCTAACGCAGCACAATTATATTTCAGATTTTCCATAAGCGGATGCCACCTGAAGCTGTGGATCTCGTGTCAAGACTCCTCCAGTATTCACCAAACCTTCGTTGCACTGCTGTAAGACTATAGACTGGACCCCTCATGAATACAAGAGATTCCTTAGCCTCCAAAACAGTTTCTAGTTTGAATTCTTTTAAATCCTTTCTTTTTCTTTTTCTTTACCATTGTTTTCACCAGTTGGAAGCATGTGCACACCCCTTCTTTGATGACCTGCGGGATCCGAGTGTTTCATTGCCTAATGGGCGAGCAATGCCTCCATTGTTTAACTTCACTGCTCAAGGTCAGCTTCAAATCATTTTACCTCTTTTTTTTTTTTTTGGGTATGGAAAATGTAAATGAGGAGGATAGCATTGTGAAGAAAAATGAAAAGAAACTATTTTTGTAGTGTCTCAAATTCATCGTAGGCCTGGAGAATGTGCTGGATGAGTGCTAAAATTTTATTGGATTTTGGATGCCAGTGAAAGAAAGAGGCCAATGAACATAGTGATTTAAGATGTAGTTGTTGGTGTTGCTAAAAGAACAACACTCTGTGTGCGTGTGTGTGCCAAATGCAGAAATGGCAGGTGCATCTCCAGAGCTGCGACACCGTCTAATGCCCTCACATGCTACTATCTAGGGAATATGAATTGGCAGATGCTCCAACAAAAAAAAAAAGAAAGAAAAAGAAGCGAAAGAGAGTGAGACTTTCAACATCGGGTTGTAGGATGTATGAGATAGTCTCTCTCCCACTTATGAGATCTCTCTCTCTCTCTCTCTCTCTCTCCCCCCTTAGGCTGAAAAATTTGCAGTGTACATCAATTTTGGAACAAACTCTGTTTTCTTTGGCTTGGCTGCCTCCTCCTTACCCTACCCTGTTTCCAAGCTTCCTGGAGGAGTTGGCAAATCTTAAACCAAACCAAAAAAAAAAGTATGGTAGGAAACATGGGTATTGATGGATGGGGAGTCTCTCTCTCTCTCTCTTCAAATTTTATTTATTTTTCTTCTTTTGTGTTTTTTTTTTCCTCTTCATTTTTACATTGTTGTGTACCACCAAGTTTATGCTTGTAATCCTTCATGTATACCATTACCAGTTGTTTTTTTTTTTTTTTTAAGAAGAATCAATTCTTGTTCTCTCATTCCTTCATTTTGGCATCCTGAATGTCAGATCCAATAGAAAATGCGTTGTGCAGTCTCTGATCTTCAACCCTAATCGTTCATTATTGTATTGAGATGAGACAAATGGAAAATGTGTACAGAGATGTAGACGATTGTTAGGGTTTGAAGACTTTGGGGAGGATTTGCAAGGGGGAAAAGGCGCTTAGAGAGAGGTTACACTTGGGACATCCTCCGTGAAGCAGCCGTGCATAACTGCATAGTCTTTGAAATCTTACGGCCACGACGTTTTCCCATATACCATATGGGTGTAACACACATTCACAAATCAAAATGATTAAGAAACCCAAACATGAGTTTTCGACCGAGAGCCCTAAAAAAAAGGTTAGTCTAATTTGGATCGTTTACGGGAGGGAGGCTTAGGCTTAGGCTTAAGGGTCAAGCCCAGATCTCTGCAAAGCTCCTCGTCAGGTTCCAGACTCCCAGGGATAGCTCCAAACGCTCTTCTTGACGCTTCATTCCCTGACGCCAACTTATGCAGATAGGCCGACATCTCCTCCAACCTTCTCCCCACATTATTCATGGAAGTCGACGCAAACTCCATCTTCTTTGACAATGCCCACGACTCTGAAGATCCCTTTGACGAACCCATGTCCATTCCCGGCCCCGCTTCTTCTAACTCGGCTGCCTTCACAAACCTTTCTGTGGCCGCTTCCCACGACAGTTGGTGCCTTTGCTGGTCGGTCAGCTGACTTGGCTGTTCCCCGAGCGCCTTGAGCGTCTCTCTCACAAATCCTTTGCCGTCCACATAGACTCTGCAGTTTGGAAACTGTTTGAAGAACTCGTTTGACGGATGATCCGCACATACCACGATTTTGCCCATCGCCAAGGCCTCAGCTGTTGTCGTGCAGACCACATCTGTCGTGCTCGGGTTCAGAAACACTTTATAACTGAAACCCAATATATAAAAAAACCCCAATAATCAGCACAACATAGACAACATACTATACTCCCAACCCCACCAAAGCATTCGTTATCATGAACATATTACTTCAATCTCAGTTCTTTACTGTATCTTGTTCAAGATTTCAGTTATCAACCATTACTAAAAAAAGAAGAACATGGGGTTGTTTAGGTATTGAACTTACTCGTGGAATATTGGGTCAGCATGATCCCGTCCAGGGTGAACTCTAATCGTAAGGTCCAGCTTACGAGCAGCCTCTGTAATCTGATCAGAGTCTTCTCCATGACCATACAAATCAACCTCTAAACCAGCAAGTTCCTTCTGGTGATTCCGCAGCAGTTTAAGAAGATCCTTGTAGCCTTTGCTCCACACCATCTTACCTATGTAGTATGCTCCTTTCGTGAAAGGCTGCTCCTGCAGCTTCTGCCGTTCTAGTTTTCTCAACCCAATCTCTAGGAATTTGGGGTTTACACCATGAACATTGCAAACCATAGATCTCGGGTATTCTTGCGTGGCTGCAGATAATCTGATCACCTGTTGAGTCAGTGTTGTTGCATCATCATCATCATCATCATCATCATCATCAATATAGCCATGCTAAGGAAAAAACTACGGATAATAACAGACGTTTACCTTGTGACAGTAAATTCCAACAACCCAACTGTTCATGTACTTGAGGAGAAACGCTTTTAAACGGCCATTTTTCTCTCTTCTTACATACTCCAAGTAGTTTGTGTGTATGATCCCTATGACATAGTTGAACCTAGCTTTCCAACTTTTCCCGTGATGAAACCACGTGAGATGCTCAGGCTCTTCCAGGACAGCAATGTCCACATCTTCATCCGCTATGACATCTGAGATATCCCCAACCGGAAGAATACTTCTCTTGTCTGTAGCAAACTGCATAACGAGGCTTCAGAGCCACATGAGTATAAAATACTTTTGACACTCATGATTAAATAAAACTAGAGAATCTCATCAAGAATGCCGAGAAGCTCAA
>NW_010969548.1:4974256-4985837 GCF_000463585.1 Tarenaya hassleriana | reverse complement strand
TGCCGAGAAGCTCAAGGGTATATAACCTTCAAGAAGATTCCTTACAGAAGAGAAACTGACTTGTTACCTTCCCAGGATAAAAACGAATCTCAAATCCAACAGGAAATGAAATTCTTTCCTCAAGCCATTGGCGGAGGTAAGCTTCGTGCTCAGATGGTGAATTGAAGGTGATGTTGTTCGGGTAAACAAGAACTTGGTGCTGCAATGTCAGCCATGGAATCACCAAAGTGACATGTCTTTTTCCATCTTTTGCGAGGTAGGCCGCACGGAACAGAGGATTAACAGCAGTTCCCGTCAGCCATGGAAGACTAGCTGTGGTAAATATTGCAATATGCTGCCGCCTCCACTCTGTCTCCATATGATTTGATTTGAAGCAAGTTCAACAATCCCAGAGATATTTCAAGGAACTGAGGTCTCCAGATTCCAAAAGACAAAAAACCTAACCCGTAATTGATCCTTCCTGTAACAAGGACGAATCGACATGTTCATTTCCAAAACCATAAGACAAACTATCTTCTCTATGAAACTGAAGGCGGTAGGTCTCAATGTAAATAGAACGTGGAAATTCCATACAAAAACCATTCATAGGCTACATTACGGGGAGCTCCATACAGAAATCATTCAAAAGATAAGATCGAAAACACAGAACACTCGACATTCCAAAGCCATGAAAATAGCATCCTTGCTTCAAATAAGATCGAAACTTGGTTTCCTTTAAAACACAAAGAACAAAAAAAGAAAACTTTTACAGAAGTAATCGTGCCCGATGCAAAGTTGAAAACGCACATAAATTCAGCATCTAATAGAACCGATGATAGCATGCTGGTGTAAAAAAGCCATTGAAGCCGATAGTATTCACGGACGCCATAAGAGAAGACCCTGTCAGAAATTGTCGCAAAATAAAAAAGCTCGAAAACAAGGAAACTGACAGAATCTCAAAAACAAACGATCAGATAAACGAAAATAATCACATGGGGCTCCAGTCTAATCCCAAAAACAAAGAAACACCATACCTGGAGGATTTTCGACACGACAAAACAATCTTCCCCTGGAAATGGAATGATGAAACTCACAGAAGCAGAAAGATGCTGATTGACGTCAAATTGGGGCAAAAGCAAAGGAAAAAGAAATGAATTTAGGGTTTAGCGTAAGGAAGAGAATATTCTCAGATGTATCCTGGCTTCTCGTTTGTTTGAGTTCTTTCTTTATACGAAGTTACAGGCTGTGTTGAACATGGGAACAAGGGTCCTCCAACCTTACATTCTTTTCCAAACACGAGAAAATAACGAAGAATCATTCAATCTTACGCTTCTGCGCACTCCAACTACGTGCCGTTTTCATGCATAAAAACACCGGTACCTTTCGCTCTCGACGCGCAAAACGACGACATCTTATGATAGATGTTAAAGGGCTGGCCCACACTAGCCCCTGGCCCAACGAATTATAAAAATATGGGTCGGATGATAAAAGCCGATCTACGTGTACGTTTTAAACTTTTATCCTATTTGGTAAGGGGAAAATGCTGGAATGTTTCTGACTTCGTGAGGATCATCGGAGGCGGCCGGAGATCCACTGATGGAGAAGACGAAAGTGCTGATTTTGGGAGGTACTGGGTACTTGGGTCAGCATCTTCTTCAAGCTTTCGCCGTAACCAATGGCGGGAGCCAATACGACGTCGCTTTCGCTCACCATTCTTCTCCGCCTCCCCGCCTCTTGCTCGACTCCTTCCCTCGCTTTCCCGCGTTTCCCGTGGATCTGAAGTCCGGGCAAGGCCTCGATTCCATTTCCCACAACTTCGGTCAGGTTACGCATTCTCTCGATTCCGTCCTGATTGAGATGGGGAGCTCTACTCAATCATCGAATGAGCTCCTAGCTTGTTGGGTTCATCATTTCGTCCTGAACCTTTCTAAGAAGATTAACTTAGAGAAGCAATTCGCGTGATTTTTTTAAATCTATTAAAAGTTCTTTACACAAGCATAAAGGCTGAGCCTTTGATCTGAAGTTCTTCTTCGAATATGAACACATTTGTTTCAAAAGGAACTTTCTTTTTGGCAATTGCAGCCTCATGTTGTGGTGAATTGCTCTGCTCTGTCTGTGCCCCGTGTTTGTGAGCAAGATCCAGATGCTGCCATGTCCATTAACGTGCCTTCATCTCTTGTAAACTGGTTATTAACATTCGACAAGGACAAGACGTTGTTGATTCATCTCTCTACTGATCAAGGTGAACACATCTACCTTTGTTTTCTCATCAAGCATAGATCATCAAATAGCCTCGTAGTTTAAGGGATTCACACATTTTTTTTAGTGGGTCGAGTGGTTTGTACCTTTTGTCGAAAGACTGGAAAGAAAGGGTCTTTTAAATTCCAGCTTCTGAAGCGGAGCATGAGTTTAGAAGGCCTCATTTTTGTTTGTGGTTTTGAGTGATTCTGTCATTTCAGTTTACGAAGGAGTGAAGTCTTTCTACAAGGAAGAGGACGAGACTGTTCCTGTGAATGTTTACGGGAAATCAAAAGTTGCAGCAGAGAAGCTCATCAAAGATAAATACCCAAACTTTGCTATACTGAGAAGCAGTATCATCTTCGGCCCCCAAACTGTATCTCCAGTCCCCAAGACTCTCCCTATTCAGGCGAGTTTCCCTCTTTGCAACAGATAATGTGGATCGTTCTGGTTCAGAGAATTCACTTCTTGGTAATAAATTTGATTTTTGGATGATACAGTGGATCGACAGTGTCTTACAGAAGGGGGACAAGGTGGAATTTTTTCACGACGAGTTTCGTTGCCCCATTTATGTAAAGGATCTTGTGGCTATCATGCTGAAGTTGACAGACATGTGGCTCTCAGGTATCTCCTCAACCTTTATGCTTCAATTTTTAATAGACAGAGATGCTTGGAGTCGGATTTTCCCATTTGTTGCCATTTCTTTTGTTGATTACACAGCTTTGTGCTTAGTTATCGGGCTATTCTTGCCTGTTCTCAGATGGTGGACCGATGCAGTTAGTTTTGAACGCTGGTGGTCCCGACAGGCTATCCAGAGTTCAGATGGCTGAAGCTATCGCAGAAGTCAGGGGTCACGATTCATCCTTGATCAAACCCGTTTCTGCGACTTCAGTAAGTTAAAATTTCCTGATGCAACATTGTTAAACACATTGATTTTGTGTGCAATATTTCCGATATCTAAATGGTAGAAACCTCTTTCTCAGGTTGATCGAGGTGTAGTTTCGCCGGCAGATATATCAATGGACGTAACCAAACTGATTCAGACCCTTCAGATCTCTCCTACTTCTTTCAGAGAAGGTGTTAGGCTAACGCTCCAATCTGAATCTCTCAGATGATGTTCCTCATCTGTGTTATTTACTGCCTTTTTGCTTGGCGTGGGCTGTTTATGAACAAAGTCCCCATTTTTTGGGCAGTCAGGTGTTTGCAAAATAACATTTCATTCATGTAATTCAAATACACACCGGTTCACCACAATAGGGTCTGGTCTGACAACATTCGAGATTCGTTGAGAAATGGTCACATGGTGATTCATAATACAGGCACAAAGAATCTTACATCTCTTCTCCTTTGAACACCAAAAGCACACACCTATCATTATCAGAGCTCATGAAAGTTCAAGATGATGATGACACAGATCAGAAGGACGAGACTTGAGAGCGGTCAAAGAAAAGGCCAGAAGGGCAGCTGCCTTGAGGGAGCAAGGCCAGCCTCACGGGACTGGCGGCGCCTTCTTCAACTGGCAAAATCCCTGTATGGAAATTGATATCAGTGTTTACAAAACCAGGGCAAACACTGTTGATGCAGAATGAAGGGCACTTCTTGGCAAGAATCCTGGTCAGGGCAATCACCCCTGCCTTTGAGAGAATGTAACCAGACATAACAGTTGGCCAGCCTTTCTCTTGTAACGAGCCTTCTCTGTAATCCTTGAGGTACTCTCTCAGTACTTCATCCACTTTCTCCTCTGTCAGGTTCTCAGCATCACTCATCACTCCTTTTGCCCATTCATTGGAAACGTTCTGCACTTTTCCCACAACCAAAGTTAAAACCTTTTTTTTCCTGCACACATGAAATCACAGCTTTTGGGTAAAGATGTACCTCCAACTTTCCCATGGAGGAGGCGATGCTGACGATTCTTGGAGAATCTGAAGACTGAAGGAGAGGAGCCATTGCTTCACACATTCCTTTTACCCCGTAATAGTTTATTCTGATACACTCTTCAACTATCTCATATGTATCAGACATTATCTCAGCTATATTGGTTGGTGCACCACTCTGCATTTGTCATACAAATTCTATTCAACCTTTACACAAATTTGGGGTCTTTAAACATTGGGTTTAGCTTAAAGAAGATTACTACCTCAGCAACTTGAGCTTTTAGGGCATCGACGTTAACATTAGCCCCACCAACACCGGCATTATTAACCTGCAACAATCCCAAGCATACTACAACTAATCAAGTTCAAGAAATGCATCTGCAAACAAACCATCAGATAATGCGGAACAAAAGAGTTTACTATACAAGCGGCCCTGTTTCTAGTTTTCAAGGCGTACAAACAGAGAGAGGTAGCGAAAGGAGTATCAAACACCAGCCAGCGGTTATCACTTATCAGACTCTATTTGCCACCGATGCGATCTAATGTTTAAGGCAATTGCAAGAGTCAACGCAATTGTCATCACAATCTCATCGCAGCTTCCACAAATTCAACAAATAAAGAAAAATATAGAAAACTTCAACACCAATGCGTTTTTCAGTTCCTGGCGAAATGAGCAGCTCAAGATCAGTACAGAACCCTGTGTAAATCGGAGAAACAAGACGGGAGAAAAAAACTTGTGATAAATGAGAAAGGGTCGTACCAGTATATCGAGTTTCCCGAACTGGGTCTTGACGAAATCAGCAAGGGAAGCAATACTGTGGGGATCAGACACATCCAGTCGGTCAAAGACGATGTCTTGATCAGAGAAACCATTCTCCTTCTTGAGAGTTTCGACAGCTTCAAGACCTTTTCTCTTATCTCTAGCAGTAAGAACAACAGTTACTCCATTATTCGCCAGCTGTCGGCAGATCTCAAACCCAATCCATCTGTTTGATCCCGTGACTACTGCAACTCTGCAAAACACGAGGAGAAATGATTCCCTGTCCGAAGAACATAAGGCCGGGTTTCTGAGTGGCAAAAACCCATGGATACCTCTTCGTTGTTTCCGCCATTAGTTCGAAGAGAGGAGGAAAAAATCACAGCAACTGGCACCGTTTGTGTCCAGAGAAATGGAGAAATGTTTGTCTCTCTCTCCTCTCTAGTCTCGACTAAAATGCTAAATCGGGTCTGATTGCCAACATTGTTCGTTGCGGAAGGGTCAAATCATATAAAATGAAAATAAATTGTTATTGAAGAAGGTTGGCACACGATAGCCCAACTCCCTATTTCTCTCTCGACAAAAGATGTGAGGAAGAAATGAACCGATGGGTCTCTGTAACTTATGCAAGTGTCATGAACAGTTGGGCTCAGACATAATAAACCCAACTACTTTTAAAGCTTTCTTCAATAGGTTGCCTGCAACTACCTCCCCTGTTTCTGCTGCTGATGGCAAAAAGCTTTTTACCTATTACAGTTTCATAAACTCGGAATAAGAATGTTTTCACCACCCCCGAGGAAAAAAAGAGAGAATGCCTTGGCTTTTATGGGGTCTGATGAACAACAAACAAATACTTGATTTCTGATCACTTCTCGTGAACCAGAGGGCTGTAGACTGGGTACCACATGTTGCGCGTTATATAGTTCACTGTCTCCTCCTGTTGTCAAAAGATTCATCGGATAAACACAACTCTGTTAGCTGATGAATTTCAGCAAGACACCAAACTCTGGTAAGATCTCGATCCAAATTGACACAAATTCAATAGGAACCAGATCAAAGCCTTCCTACATTAGATCTAATGATCTGTCAGAGTAATCAGACAAGTATAGCATCCAAAATCATTCAGCAACTTCTCAATCATTCCTGAGAGAAAAAAAAAAGAAGAGATTGAGAAGAAAATTGATACCTTTGACATGTGGCTCAAATCTTTGGGGCCAACATCACCGTGCCCTTCTGCAATGTCTTCAGTTACGGCTGCTCGTAGAACAGCAGCTCCAACCTCTGCTGTTATGTGTCGGATGCTGCATTGTAAGAAGAAAAACAACAACACATATAATTGAGGACCTTTTGAGCATCGAATCAGAGGATAAGGAGCATAGACAATAGAGAGCTGTTAACAAACTTGTTTATAGAAGGGTAAAGGATGCCTCTCTCCACTTCTTCCTCCGTCATGTAGGATGCGAGGCTGTATATTTTGGAGTGAGTGTGAATCAAAACACAATCTTTTTTTGATAAATAAACATTAATAGAAAGAATCGTGATCACTACTTGGATTTAGATACATAATATCAGGGAAATATTATACCCTTATTTTTCAAAATGGTAAATAGCTAAAACATGCAATCTCCAAAGGTGAAGGATGCTCAGAGAAAGAACAGAAAACCCAACTGAAAGAACGAAGTTTATAGAGATCTTAAGCTACAATCATGTAGCGCACACAGTTCAAGCTCAATTGTGTTCTTTACTTTCATGTTTGGATTCTGCTTACTGGAGATTGTATGGAGACAGTTGGAAGAGAGCTAATGGGGCAAGATGATATGTCCTTACCACTCAGCCGCTGCTTGAAGCATTCCATCAGTTATGATACGTGCACCAGATAGAAGTGTTCCTAACCCGATTCTGAAAGAATGTGACATCGATTTTGTCAACATTTTAGCCATGAAATATGTGATTCATGGAGTACCACAGAGGCAATTAATTAAAAAGGAAAACATTAGTCACTTACCCAGGGAATAGGTACATGTTGTTAGCCTGATTCACATGGCCTATTTTACCATTTCCTGCAAGTGGAAATACATTGTTTAGATTCTAATAGTCACAAATGAGCTATTATCATTCGCCATAATTTGAGTAAAAACAAAGAAACTGGTTAGAAAACAGACCAAGGTCAACATTTTGAAATGGGCTTCCACTTGCGAAGACTATATTTTCTCCAGCGTACTTGAAAGCATCGGCGGCAGTGCATTCAGCTGCCATATGAAGTGATATGCTAAGTTAGAAAAACACAACAGCTGCAGGAAAGATACAGATTGATTGTCTTATGCAAAGAGTAAACAAACCATTCAGGGTAGGATTTGACATGGCAAAAATGCCAGGTTTCTTTGAATCGGATTCTCGCATTGCCCTGAGAACCTTCAGTATGGAAGCCAACAATCATAAGCAACTCATAAATTGCAAGATCACTGCATGACTTATTGACTAGAACGTTACCCACTTCTTCACTGAAGATACCACCAACTCCAGATAAACCAAGAAGAACATGCGGTCTGACTTTCTTTACCTGAACAAAGTTCCTATATTAGAATTTCCCAGAAAAGTATAACAAGAATTGTGTACAACCTCTGAGGACAAGAACTGAACAAGCATGAATATAGACATCTTCAAATATCACATATATGATAACAAAGATTCTGTAATGCTACATGGTACCAGTGGGTCACAAAGAAGAGTACTTCAAAAAAACAAAGACAATAAAGGACACTATAATGCTTACCACTTCAACGATACTTGCTCCTTCAGATAGGCCTGAAATCTCAGCTCGATCTTTAGCAAAAGGTGCTGCTGCTGGGTCGAGTTTTGTCCGCTCCACGGTGATAAGTCCCTGAAACCCGATGAGTCCTCAGCAGATTATTCAACAAATTCAAAATGGGGGAAGAGAATGACCGATTGATAAACTTATGAAATCGTTTAGGCTTTTGAAAGGTAACTTGTAGTGGATAACTTATAAAATCACTAAGAAGAAAGCGTATAAGAAAGTTTCTTAGACTATTTGATAGTGTCAAAGTCAAACTAATGCACGTTAACTATGAAAGCGTTTAAGAAATTTTCTTTATTATTTTTTAACCATGCAAAAAGAAAATCCGTGAAGATGTAGATAAATACATCTTTATCTATGAGGTAGAAGTTTTTCATTGCAGCTGTCTCACTGATCCCGGCCATTCTCGCAGCTGACTGTACTGCCATCTTAAGAACGCCAAGCCCTGCACTGAAATAAAAGAGTCTTGGATGAGAAAATGAAAAGTAAAATACAAAGAAGATAATAACAGAAGCAGCAAATCTCTGTGCAAGTAAAAATTTATATGAAAGTCTGAGAAGGCAGATTCAATAGGTACCTCCCAGCTCCAACCACAACAATCTTTTGGTTTACAAAGTCTGACAAAGGCCGACCTTGGGCTCTAACTGTTCCCAAAAGTCCAGCCAAAGCAACACCAGCAGTTCCCTGTAAAAGATACATTAAATCTCACAACGAAAGACACAAAAAATGAGCACAAAAACTGGCCTTTAAATCTCAAATTCTGGTTCATCACCCACAACAGCTTATTTACAGACAGCACGTACCTGGACATCATCATTGAACATGCAGAACCTTTTCCGATATCTTTCCAGAGTTTCAAAAGCCCATTTCATTTGGAAATCTTCAAACTACAGAGAAAGTAAGATTCATATCTTCCCAGCAAGAGGCATAGCTTGGGAAACTCAGCACCACTAGTTATATACCTGCACAACAGCCTTTGGCCAACGGGCGGATACAGCTTCGATGAATTCATCAACAATCTCAAGATACTCTTCTCCTTCCAACCTACGTCGTCGAAGTCCTAAATCTGTATGTTTGAAATGCATCTGATAAAGTTTTGAGAAAACATATTCACAAGCACATAATATGGACTCATCTCATTAAGGGGGAAAAAAAGATAGAGGAAAACAAATAAAAAAAAGGATACTCACAAAGATGGTTCTCTAGGAGCTTCTCATTATTTGTTCCCACATCTAACATAACTGGCAAGACCTGGCAGAAAGAAACATATTTGGAATAACAAGTTGAAACCTTGTCTATACCAAATAAGAGAAAAAGGCAACTGAATTATGCTGCGGTCCACATACTCTTTGTGGATTGATGCCCGCTGCAGCGACATACATATCAAGTTTCCCAATAGGTATTCCAATTCCCTGGACTCCAAGGTCACCTAGGCCAAGAATACGGCTACCATCTGTAATAACGATCATATCTACCTGCACCATGGAAAGAAACTTGTAATGCAATCTATTTTGAAAGTATAGCATAGTACAAGGTCTATCATTTGAAATCAAGATCCTGGCAGTGCATATACTACCTGCTGAGCAGGCCAATTATATATCATAGACATCATCTCTCCTTTGTCTTTGGCGCTGAAGTACATTCCTCGTGGTCTTCTAAACAGACCTGAATAGTTCTGACAAACCAGCCCAACAGTGGGAGTGTATATAATCGGCGCAAAATCTTTGATGTTATCGATAAGGACCTGCAGAAGGAAGGGGAGTTCAATTTATCTGGGTATGTCATATAGTTTATCCAGTTTAACACTTGAACAAGACACCGACTCACTCGGTAGTATAAAGTCTCATTACGGTCATGCAATCGATTCAAAATCCTCCATTTTGCTAAAGATACAACATTCTCTGGCTGCCCCTGAGTATTTCTCTCTAGTGATCCAAAAGACTCCACTGCCATTTAAACCAAGTCTTAGAAACCAGTCCATGAGAACAAGGTACCACAATATCATTGGTGAACAACAATGATCAAAGAGACAGCGTGATTGTAAAGCCAAAAATTTCCACTAACAAAACAAATCGAAGAAGAAAGAAATGCAACGAAAGAGAGGTCAGATCATTAAGAAGGATAGATCAAACTTACTGAAACGGGCATACTGCTGCTCAAATGATATAACACGAGGCGGAAGGAGACCTCGGAGCCCTAATCTATCCCTCTCAGTCAAAGGAAACCCTGTATCCTGCACTCCACAATGCATTTTCACGCCAAAAGAGACATAAAGTCAGGAAATTTCACTCGAATTAAGCTCATAAGCTTAGAAATCTAACAGAGTTGAGAGAGCATAGTTAATCTCATCTACATGAGATTGTGATTACGAGAGAGCAAATTATATACCGAGCGAAACCCAGCAAATATAAATCAGTAAATAACAGTAAGGTTTCAATCAAACAAAACAAAACGAATCTAGAACCAAAAAAGAAAAACAGAAGAGAAGCAGGCGAGGAAAGAAAGTGAAAGAAAGACAACCTTATTGAACCATGGATCATGAAGAATGTCAGAGCCTCGCTTGTGGACGATGCAAGGCCCGGGAATAGCCGTCGACAAGCATCGCCGAGATCCGCCGGCTCTAGCCGCCGCGGCTAATCTGGCAAGACTCATCCACATCATCATCATTCGCGATTCGACAGAGCAACAGCAGATCAACGAGGCCAAAAGCCTCGATCCCTGGAATGTTGAGGTGAAGATGAAGAAATTAAGAAGATTTACAAGCTCCGAAGGAGCAGATTTTATACACACGATAACTTGAGTGAGTTTGATCTCCACTGTGACAAAAAAATAATAATTGGCATGTAGAAACTTCTGGTTGAGAAAGAGGGGAGAAGGGAAGATGAGGCAGAAACAGTGAAAGGGTCAAAACAGTAAATGTATTTACGTTCCATGTCCGACTTTTGATTATCACATGTCGCAGAGGGAACTAAGGAAAGCCAGGGTCGTCGAAAGTAGGGGTGTTAAACGTGCTGCGCCGGGCCAGCCCAGCCCGGACCATCCCGATCTAAAAAAATTTCAGTCCAACCTACATCGTCTTAACTCGCGAACCAAACGAGTCGACCCACGAACCAAATATATAAATTTTAAAAATAAAATTTTAATACTAAAAATATTTAAAAATAATTTTAATATTTAAAATATCTAAAATATAATAAAAAATTAAAATTTTAAACAAAATAAATCAAATATGTGATAAAAATAAAATTTGTATATATAAAAATATAAAAAATTTTAAAATTTTAAAAAAATAAATATTTTTTCTGACCCGTGAACCAGCCCAAATTGTGACGGGTTGGCTCGTCACAAACCCGACTCGTGATGGACTAGTTCGTATGACCCGTTTTTTTATGGACTCGAAATACTTGAGCCCGGCTCGAAAAAAATATGGGCTGGCTCACGAACCAGCCCGGGAGCCGGGTTCATTTTACATCCCTAGTCAAGGCCTCTAATCACGCAGTGGACAATCGGAGAGTACCCACCCCATGTGTGTATCTCTCGTGCACTGGTGGGGGGCAAATACAAAATCATTTGTTTTTTTTTTAAAAAAAAAAGAGAAAGGGGGATAAATTCTGATTCGAGCATATTACGAGAAAACCATCCGCGAGTGCCAAAGTGTTTTCTACCGCCCGCCTGTTCGTTCCTCATTATTCCAAAGTGTTTTTCTACCGCCCGCCTGTTCGTTCCTCATTATTCCTGTTTTATCTTCAGACCTCAAAAAGCTAATGGTTCTTTCCCTTTTTTTTTTGGGTTCTGCAAGTATATAGTTTATTTTCCATTGCAACAAACAGTCCAAATTCAGACATTATTATGCAATTTTCCATATATATATATATATATATATATATATATATATATATATATATATCACACACAGAA
>NW_010969548.1:4970220-4973697 GCF_000463585.1 Tarenaya hassleriana | reverse complement strand
ACTACAGTGAGCCGGTGCACCAAATGAAGAGAAGGAGCATTGCCGTGATGGAAAGGTGACAAATTAGGGCAATGAAATTGTACACGACCACTTCGAACAGGAACCAGATGAGGCCGACCCCTACTAATAGAGCCCCCGATATCTTCGACTCTCTCCACAACAATATATCCGCAACTGCATATATATATATATATATATATATATATCATTCACACGGAACGGAATCAAATACTTTGGCTCAGTCGTACCCCCAGATGAAATCTGCCCAGCGTAAGACCTCCCCTGAATAACCACCCGCAAGGGAAAATGAGAATAAATTCCTTCAGATTAGAATGTGTTCCATGAGTTTCATATTTCTAAAAATAAAAACTCAAAACCAAACAGATCCAGAAGGTGTTTGCTCACATCTTCTGCAGATTCAAGAAACCAGTCAAAGCGATAGCTTATTAATGCTCCTTCTCGTAATCGTCCTTTGTCCCAAAGTTCTTGCACCACAGCTGCGACGGAATTGGGCGTACCGGCATATGTGGCCGTTGCTGGAATAAAAAAACATAAAAGGTTTTCTTCAATCATGATCATCAAACAATAAAATGTAAACTACTGAAAAGCACCCGACTTCACTCCAAATGCCACAATTAGACCACAATGCTTCAACTGGATACTTCTTAGCGTTTAATTTCAAGCACTTTAAAAGCTCAATGCTTCAACTGGATTCTTCTTAACGAGATTGCAGATAGAAAAAAAAAACTGTGCAAGGCTGCAAGCCAGAAAAAAAAACAATCAATAAACTATCCCAGGGAAGTTACAATGTCTGACCCCCCCCCCACACCACGCTACTATGCTATAACCCAATAACTCTAACGCGAACACCATTTTAGGTTAGAAGAAGAGAAACTAACACAAGAAGCGATACAGTGATGCAAAATAGAGCAAAAGGCCTCTAAAGAATCAAAGAATTACACAGAAATCAGAACAGAAGGATACATGACAAGTACATTGCAATACCGCTAGTTCATCAAACTAATTTTGTCAGGGAAGTTCTGGTTTGATGGGATATAAAATTTACAGTCCTGGTCAAGGATCAATCATTCATAAAAGGACATATGGTTAGGAAATGGGTTGATTTGTGATGATAAGAAAAACAAAAAGATGTATATATAAAAGAAATTCCTGGAATAGCAAAGATCCGCCCAAGCAAAACCTTTCTCCACAATCACCAAATACAAGGTCTTCAGTTTGTACTCTTCAAACACACTTATCCATATGACATCAATATCAATGGTTAATTTTGCATAGAACATTAAAATGCCGTTCTATGATGTATGCTAGATACAAAAACAATGTTCTTTTCCTCCTTTGACAGAAATTATCAAGGACCTACACATCACTTTGTCTTCAACTACAAGTTAAAATAACAATTCATCCGGCAAATCACATATTATGAGGAATTTATGATTTGGCGATATCAAATTTCGAAATTGCATCAGAACTTAACCTGAATTTGAAACATTAGACACCTTATAGAATTTTATCTAACAGAATGAACAAAATAAGGTTAGATCAGGCTCACTAAACGTTGAACTAAAATGACGAAATGAACCTGATTCCATCCGCCAACTATGGACTTTCGTAAAAATTACTAACGAGACATTAAATGGCAGATATAGACTAAAAGAATACTAAGTTCGTCCTAATAGATTAATGCCCTTATCCAACATTTCTTCTTCCAGGGTTCCCAAACATATAATCGACAAAAAAACCTAGAAAATGCATCATACCTCGAGCTGAGCAGACTTCATGGCGATAGGGATGCAGACGAGGAAGACGCCAAACATAGCAATGGCGGTGTTGCGACGCCAATGCTTGGGCCTACAGTAAGCCCCACCGGGCATGCTCCAGACTTTGCTCCTGAAATCGCCATGAGCGCCTTCTCCTCCATGTCCATGGCCAGCCCCTCCCATGGTACTTCAATCGGATCGATCAGTCCAACAAACACCGTTTCTTCCTAACTCAGTATGATGAAGACCGGATCGTTCAGTAACAGAAAACAACGGCAGCCAAAGAAAACCCTAGCTCACTAATTATATCGAGTTACGACAAACGCGAGCAGACATCAAATCCACAATTCGCGCGCACACACTCCGAATTAACTAACAGTAGATGAAATCTCCGGCGTACGGTGGCCGGATATCGGCTTACCTGAGCGAATTCCAGAGGATCGGAGAACGGAAGAAGACGAACAAGATGAGACTACTACGTTCGAAAGAGTGAATCCGCTGGTTTTTTGTTGGTTGACTTTTACTCAGGCAACGGAGGGCATTTACGTATTTGTACTTTCTAATTAAAAGTTTGAAACTGCGGGCATCAGTATTTGGTCCTAGAAGGAAATGTAATGGGCCTTTGGTCATCGGTACTCTTTGGGAAGACCAAATGGCCCAAGTATCATATTCTTGGCACAATGGCAAAATTGCCTTTCGCCACACAAAATTGAAACAGCACGGTGTTCGGACCTACACTTGGAGCAGCTGCATGTAGTTTTAATATCTTGTGTCTAGAAACGGCACGGTGTTCGTGTCCGTAATTTTGGGATGGGAGTTACTTTTCCAGGTAGTTTTCCTATTTCCTGTTATGATAATTGATAAGTGGAAAAAGTGTCAAACCTTGGACGAAACTTTGGTAGTCTCCCACAAGCCTGAAACGATGGTCGGCGAGGAGGGAGGAGGCGGAGGACATGAAGGAAGACGGTTCTTCGTGGCTGTTCACGTCGGCGCTGGGTACCACGCGCAGGCAAACGAGAAAGCTCTTAGATCCGCCATGAGACGAGCTTGCCTCGCCGCTTCCTCCATTCTTCGCCAGGTCCTATTTCTTCTCTGCATCCTCTGTCTGCTTCAATGGAAACCCTGAATCCGCTGAAGAGAAATTTAAGCAATGATGTTCTTGGAACTGAAGAGTTTTTGGAAGTCAAAATGGCATATAAGGTCGTAGCTGATCCTAAGCTCCTTGCTTTGTCTGTTGAACTTAGGTCTCTGGTGGGTGCATAGATGCTGTTTCGGCCGCCATTGAAGTCCTGGAGGTATTTTTCGCATCTTTTTTCCTCATTGCGTCATTGTTAGCAGTGACAAATGGAAGAAGAAATTGTAGGGCTTTTCCATTTATTGCCTTCAGGCGTCTCCTATGGGCTCCATCATATCCAATTCTTCCTGGCTTTTTAAAATCTCTCTCTGAACTTAGTGTAGGATGATCCGAGCACGAATGCTGGTAGAGGCTCCAATCTTACAGAAGATGGTCGTGTAGAATGTGACGCTAGTGCTATGGATGGCACTTCAGGTGTATTTGGAGGCATTGGAGCTGTTCCAGGTACAGAGAAAGCTCTCTCAGCTGTCTCTTATGTGTTGGATATGGGTATGGTACTTGTGGAATTGCTGAAGGTTTGGGATGACTAAACTGTAGATCAGGTGTCAGGAATGACTAATTTTG
>NW_010969548.1:4938273-4969988 GCF_000463585.1 Tarenaya hassleriana | reverse complement strand
ATGCCATCAAGATAGCTGCTTTGTTGGTGAAAGAGCAGATGATGGGGTCTTTGTTGTTAGGCCGCATACCTCCAATGTGATAAATGACTGCTCTTTGCTTTCCGTTCATTCATACCAAATGTGAAGTTTTTGCTTGTTTACTTTCGGACATTGAGCTTCTTGATCTGCCTTTTAGGTTCTTGGTTGGGGAAGGTGCCCGGCTATGGGCCATGTCCAAAGGTGTTGCTTCGTCAGATACTGTATCAGAGGCTGATCAGGTTGAAAATTTATCTTTACACCATAATTCTGAATTTTCTTGGGAATGATATTTCAGCTCAGACATAGTGTACCTGGAGCATCTCACAATCTTAAGCATCTGATGTTGTTACAGTGGCTATTGACAGAGAGAGCAAGAACACAGTGGCAAAGGTTTAGGACAATGCTTGCAGATGCAGAGACAGAAAGGAACCTTTCTGCTGGAGGACAGCCCAGCAAAACCGTGGATGATGGAGTGTGTGATCAGACATCCATATGTTGTACAGTAGATGAGGACAAGATCATGGACACTGTTGGCGTTATTTGTGTTGACAGTGAAGGACACATAGCTTGTGGTTGCTCAAGTGGCGGAATTGCAATGAAGGTGGTAATAATCCATTCTTCGACGTACCATACCATCAGCCCCTAACAATCACCATGTGACTGAACATAGGTCCTTTTATCCCTGAACTTGAACATCAGGTTAGTGGCCGTGTGGGTTTAGCAGCAACATATGGCTCTGGCTGCTGGGCATCCTCAAAAGGGCCATTCGGAGCTCCCTTTATAGTTGGATGTTGTGTGTCTGGCTCTGGAGAGTATCTCATGAGAGGATTTGCTGCTCGGGAATGCTGTACCTCATTATCGCTGTATATATCATTTTTATTTTTATTTTTTGCATTTTGGTTTGTGGTTTTCCGGGCTGTTGTTCTGAGACAAAGCTAAGAAGGCATTGTTCTTGGGTCTATTAGTTCACAAGCTGGTCCTGCATCTGCCGCCATGAAGGTTTTACGTTCTGTGATGCAACAAGATTCAGAGGATGGTGGTGTTAACAGAACTGCTGGGTTTCTAGTTGTTCAAGCAGATGCTCCTGTGGCTGTGAGTTCAGGATTAAAAGTACCATCTCTGTTTTAGTTTATTCTACCTGACGCTGATCAATCTGTTTTCCTTGTAAGGCCCTGGGGAATGTATCGGAACTGAGATCAGTGGAGATAGCTGCTGCTTATTCGTCACCATCTTTTGGTGTGGGATACTATGGGAGTTCTATAGAGAAGCCAAAGGTATGACCTTTTGCAACTGATATCAATCAACGCGGTCTTCCCTCGTATGTATACCAAGGGGAAGCTTCAGAACTAAGTTTGAGATCATTCTTTCTCTGTTGATCGGATGGTACACAGGTTTCGATTCTTAGGAAGAAGAGAGAGAAGGGTGAAGCTATGATAGAACATTTTGAAGCCCGGATTGATCTGTGCTCGAACCAGTGCTGAACGACATCGGTGTTTCCTGAATGGCTTTTTTTCACAAAGAGAGAAAAGTAGTGATAAATTTCTTTTCTGAATCACAATGGGGTAAGTAGGAATCGTACCAGATAGACGAGATGGTGACACCGCCGATGGCCAAACGAGTTTGAGTCGTTCCAGACTTAAAAAAGTCAGTATTGAAACGCTGCGTCTTCTGTCCTGACTGAACCTTATTTTGGGGGAGCGACCTGTGTCTGCCAATACTCTTCTGGGAATATATTAATATAAACCCAGAAAACAATTGAAGGAACAACAGAAAAAAAAAGAAGAAGCTTTTTTCCTATGGGAAATTCCATCCCATCAAAACTTGGGAGCATATCGATTTGTTTTATTTGTCGAAGAATTGAGTGTGTTCCTTCCTATTCCCAATTCCCAATCCTGGTCAGAGGATAAATCTGTACAGAGATGATAATAATAAGGCGGAGGAAGTGAAGAAAGATCAGAAAGCGAGAGTGCCTTCAGAGATGTTGTCGTCGGAGGCTTCCGAAGGTGGAGGTGGCGGCTGAGCTTTGGGTTTGTTCACCGTCCTTGAGAATCCGTACCCCAGCGAACTCCCACTTGCCTCACATAGCTTCCATTTTCAAACAACATGCATTTCGTTAATCATCTCCTCAAACAACTTTTTTTTACCAAATTTGGAAACAAACAAGTCAACTCCATACCTCCGTTAGCTCAGACAAGTGACGCGATCTGAATTCATTGATGGTTGTCGCAATCTCAGACGCCGGCAATTTGGCCTGTAACATACCATCACAGGGCACAAAAGAAAAAAATCCTCAGTAACATGCACTGAAAAAAAAACATAAGATTATGCAAGGAACTCAGCCATCTTAAATTAGATTAAATCGGTTTTTATGGTTTCATACTGCAACTATACTCTATTTCACCTGAGCAAGAACAGCAGCTGCCAACTGCAGACTTGGTTCAAGAGTCTCCGGAACAACCTACAGTGTTTCAGTTGGAGATTTTAGTCTACAATCAAAGAAAGAGAAAGGAGAAAGGAGAATGACCAGAAGAAGGTTTGGGGGGGGAGGGCAATTACAGCAGTGGCGCCTGCTTTTTCAAGGTTGAGGCCATGATCAACATCATGTGCACGGACAAAGGTTTTGACGTTGGGGAAATACTTGTTCAGTGCCCATACACATCTGTAGTTTGCTCCTGGTGTATCTAAAGCTATCGCTGCAGCACACGCTCTCTCTGCACCGACTTTGTGAAGAACCTGCTTGTTACCGATTGAGAATGTCAGATGGTGAAACTTGTTCAGTTTGGAGTTGTTTCGATAGGTTGTTTTACCTCTCTACTTCCAGCATCTCCAAAATAGACTGGGAGATCTAATGAACGCCCAATTGCCACTCTATCACTGTAATGATAGGAGGGGTTTTTTTATGTTAATGATGGTCTTGAAATCGACCAAGCTATTTAAATACATTGCACATGTAGAAAACCAGCTTCATAAATCTTATTGCTTAGAATATGAGAAAGTAAAAGAATGGGAAATTGGCTGATGTAACTAACATTGCCTTAAAAACAAGACTTTCAGATCAGAGGTCAAGGAAAAAAACGAGATCTGTGAGTAAAGATAGAACATTATGAAATTCACATTGAAGCCAAGTTTGCAGTTTAATGGCACAGAATGTCACTTCAGTAATGATGGGAAGGAATAAATATTTAGACAAGTATCAGTTTACCTTGTGACATCGAGGGCAACAAATGGGATGAGTCTTTCTGAAAGAAGCTGCGCTATTATCTGGCAGTAACAAATCGAAAGTCAGCAAAGATTCTCAAGCGAGGTTTTTATTCGAGCAATAAGTGTGGATGTTGTCTGAACCTGACCAACTCGCCCAAATCCACAAATAATGATGTGATCCTGCAAATCATCCGTCTGAAAAGAAAATCATGTTAGAAAGCAGATCAGCCGATTTGCAACATATTCTTGTGACTTTCATTATTACTCGGAATCTGTTGTGTTTCTAAAGGATGCTAAAGAGACACCATATCGTTGTATGGCCAACTACAAATTATGCTGTTAATTCTATAGATGATGATGATGAGTTTTAAATGTGAGGAATCCCACCTCACTTTCAACTGGCAATAAACTGCGAACATCATGCAACTCAAATCGAGATGCAATTAACTGACCACCAGCAGCTAACCATGGTGTGATGGCCATTGATATTCCCACGACAAGAAACAACAAGGAAGATAGCTGGGAAGACATTATACCCTGCAGGAAACACCAGTTTGGTCCTCGGCAGAAGTGAGAAATTGAGAATATGTAGAAAGGCAATCTTCGCAATTTAAATTGAATTAATAACAAACCTGATTGACAGCTTCACCAAAAGCAACGAATGCAAATTCTCCACCAGGAGCCAAAAGAAGACCGACCCTAATTGCAGATATGATTGAAATGCCGAACAATCTGCCCACTATCGCAACTAATATTGTCTTGCCGCCTATTAAGAGCCCCAATGTTCCCATTATCACAGGGAAGTTAGAAAGAAGAAGTTTTGGATCAATAGACATGCCGACCTGAAATCCAATAAACTTTACCAGTTATTTCTTCCAAGCACCTGAATACACGTGTTAATCATCTGAAATAAGATTCTGATCTCACAAGAACAATAAAAAAAATTATTTATATCTATCTTTTATCGTCGATAGTTTCCTGAACCTATAAAAACCCTTAAGCACTGATACACGTATTTCAAAAGATAATTCATAGAATTACCGTCATGAAGAAGAGTCCCAACAAAAGACCACGGTATGGAGCAATATCTGATTCAACTTGCAAAGAAAATTCTGTCTCTGCAAGGAGTAAACCAGCCAAAAATGCTCCTAATGCCATGGACAATCCAGCCTGATTTAGAGAACAGGACACTGAAAACGTTAGCACGATGGAATAAATGGGATAACGGACAAAGGGAATGCTCAAACAAGCAACAAGGAAGGTCAAGGTCATACCCTAGCTGTGAGTAAGCTAGTCCCAAGAATAACAAGAAGTGTGTTGGCGGAGAATATCTCGGCATTTCTGTTTTCTGCAATTTGCTTGTAGATAGGGCGAAGAAGCTGCATATGCCAAAAGAACGTCAATGCATAGGCTGGATAATTGCAAAGAAGCATTATAATTACCAGCAGTAGTAATAATATACTTTCACAGCAAGTTCATTAACATGGCACCATCAGTGGAAAATCATAAGTTCCATCTTACAAATTAAATGGAATACCTTGAGTGTCAAAAGTTGAAGTATCTCAGAGGTAAACAAGGCTTACCAGGCGTCCACCGGCAATAATGGCAGCAATAGCAACTGCTGCCTTAACTGCAGCAAGTCCAAGAGCTTCAGCAATGGCTTGAAATCCAACCTGAAAAAACCAGTGAGGGTTCTCCTATTAGTAATAATAGCTAATGAGTACATAGAATATATGAGTGATACTAGCCATGGTTTACCAATACTAGCACCAAAGGAGAGTATTGAATAATTCATTTGATTACACTAGTCCAATCATATAAAGCACAAAATGAAGGGAAACTAAGATAAAGCAGGAAAAGACTAGTGCTAAATTTACCCCTCCTTTTGATGAATTAGGGGAAATAAGTGGAATAAGTATCAGTAGAACAACCACCGCCAGATCCTGGGAAGAATAGGAACAAATCGATTAGGATTTTCCAGCATAGTGGCCACTATCCATGTCAGAACATTAATTTGTTCTGAGATGTACTACAGAACTAATTCAGCATAATGAACCAACCTGGAAAAGCAAGACAGAAAATGTAGCTCGTCCATGTCTTGAGGTACTCTCACCTCGTTCTTGTAAAACCTACAAACCAAGTCAACTGTATCCATTAAAACAAATGGCACCTAGACACTTAATAAAATGTCTGTCGATAAATTCTCCTAGAGAATCTCTTATAGAGGGCCAATCATGGTATAGTACAAGTTATAGACGAATTCATCCATAAAACAGTCACATACTCAAATAACAGCAAGTGGTACAAAGTGGTAGAGCAAGACTGCAAAATTTTACCTGAAGGACGACAGCAGTGGACGATAATGCCAGACCATTTCCAATAACTATCGCAGCTGGACCAGGCTGACCAGCAACAAAGTGTGTAACCAACCCGACTACTGCTGCTGTCACCAAAACCTGGATTAAGAAAATGAAACACTAGATTAGATGACTTGAACTCTGCTTCATGCATAAAAATAGGTATGCATCCCGGGCCTGGCAACGTGGATACAAGAAATGAGATATGTGGTTCCTAAATTGACCTGAGCAGAGCCCAATCCAAAAACATATTTCTTCATGGAACTTAGCCTTTCAACAGATAGCTGCAACAAAAGGAACAGATCAGCTCTTAACTTCTATCAAAAACAGATAAAAAGAAAAGGACCAGCACTCAAATACATCAATCAGTGAACTTTACCTCAAGGCCAATGTTAAAAAGCAAGAAAACGACTCCAAATTCAGCAATGGCCTTGGTTCCATGCACGTGACGAATTATAGAGAGACCGTAAGGACCAATCAGGATTCCAGCTGCCAAATACCCAAGAACAGGGCTGCCTATACATTGCAGATAATAAAAATCACTGGACAACAGTAAAATAGTTTGACTGACATGATAGGAACATGGCAGGAGTTGAGATGAATCCTGAAACAAAAGCTACATATACAGAGAAATCCAATATATAATGGATACAGAAATTTAAGAAGCGGTGTCAAACAATTCTGTTACCTCCAGGAATTTTCTGAAATAGAGGCACAAATATGACACTTGCAAGCAGTAACCACAACATATCAAGAAGGGAAGCTTCCTCCTCATTCATCTATGAATATGAAAAAGTCATCAAATCATGTTTCATAATAACTGCTTTGGACTTAGAAGTAACAAGTAAATGCATAATTCATTGGTACCTCTTGATGAGGGATCATCTCAAGTAGTTTCTTGATTCTCTTGGGAAGTTTCTGCACCCGCCGGATAAGAGGTTTTGTATTGGAGGAAACATCTTCTACACTAGTGGTGATAACATCCGGCTGCTGAAGCAGCTGATTGTTCCTCACTACTCGGTTGGTGTAGAATGTTAGTCTGACATGAATCAAAATCTTACAATTATCAAAACTGACAAAGTTTGTGGTATGATCACTAAAAAGGACAGTTTGGAATTTAACATCGATCCTCAAAAACAATGACACAATAAAGAGTAACTTTATAGACTGACCCTGCTCCAAGCAGTGCTACTCCGAGAATTAGCTTAGGCCATTGCCTTTTCGCAGAGTCCACCAGACTATGAAAAACTGTTTCAGTAGTGAAATCAGTCTCATCTGCACTGAAAGAGAAGAAAGATGCAGAAAAGAACCGGGATGATTTATTCCGTGATGCCTTTGGAGCATTAAGAGAAGCAGCCTCCCTTGTCAGGTCTTTCTGCATCTCCTGCTTCTTTGTTTGGACGACATTCTTTGACTTTTCTGGTTCAGCTTCAACATCCTTAACAGTGTCTGCGCTTGGCTTTCCGTTCTCATGATCACTTATCTCGTAAGGCTGAGTAAACTGTTGAGTGCTCTGGCCGACTTTATTAGACACAAGATCTGATGTATGTTGGGCAATTGATGAATCGCCATTTATTGGTAACTCTCTTTCTCCCTCATGGCTCCCATCATCAATAATACTTGGAACAACCTCCTCTTCTTCAAGAATAATTTCTTCAGAAAATACCTGGCCCTGGGGTTTTTCTTGGGTTTGAGAACTGGAAAGTGACTTTTCAGCTCTCTGGAGAGCAATTTCGGCATCATTCACACGTTGAGTTGCCTCAACTTCGAACGCAACAGCTTGCTCGGCTAATATCATAATATTTGCAACGTCCTCCTCGGCTTTCAATGCGTCAATCTGTGTTCTCTCAGCTACCTCATTCAATCTGGCCACTTCGTTTTGCAGCTCCCCTTTCTTACTCTGTAAACGCTTCAGTTCGGCTTCACAATTCATTAAATTTTCTCGACATTCTTTTATGTCATCCTGAGCAGCTAAAAGGACTTCTTCTTTATCTTTAACATCGTCACTAATCTCACTCTCTCCAGAAGCTTCTCGAATATCATTTCCAGCAGCTGTTTCAAGTGATTCCAGTACAACCTGAAGCCTAGCTTCAGCTAGAGATAATGCCATAGTAGCCTTCTGAACAGCTTCTTTAGCAATACATTCCTCGTCAACTGTCTCTTGAATCATGTCAAGGGTTTGGTTAACATCGTTCCAGGCATTGGCTGCTTCATCTTTCAATGCTATTGCTGCTTCTGATATTCTTTGGGCTTTGTCCTCAAACATGGTGCTATTGAGCCTAGCAACTTCCAATTCTTTGATTGTCTTCTGCAATAACTCCCTGAGTTCCTCCAGACTAGGTGTTTCTGCCTCCTCTCTCACTTCTTTTTCTTCTTCTTTTGAATTAGTAACCTCATTGTCTTCTGAACTATTCCCCAGATACCCATCACCACTATCTGCAAATTCAGCATCTCGGCTATTCCCATCCACATTTCCAAAAGCATCGTTAGCTTGACAATTTAACCTAAATCCCTGCAGAAAACTCTTAGTTTCGCGACCACTGCAAACTAAAGATTTTCTGGGAAGCGAATGACTACAGAATCTTCCGGTGGAAACGGCATTCAAAGTCAAAGGGCCACTGTGTTCAGCATTCTTCCTCAATCTTCTCGACGCCCCCACTTTAGTATCAAACGCCGGATTAAAAAATTTAATGCAAAATCCCTTGTGACACAGTTTGGGGCCTAGCAATCGATTGGTTAAGCCGTAACCCGCCCCTTCACCTCCATGAAGGAAACTCCGCTGCTGAACACCACACGCGAAGTCCATATCTCAAATCGAGCTTGTGAACACGATCTAAAGAAGCCTACCGTGTTTGTCGAACCTTTATTGAACACCTGCTGACAAAAACGGAAATGACACGGTTTGATAGACCGCAAATTCGCATTCGAGACCAAACGAACAATATCAAGAACCACGCACAGCGATCTATTAACCAAACTCAATACTCATATGCGCGAACAGAAAACCGGTACACCTACATACGCAAGTAAAACTATATGAACAGCTATACAAGAACGCAGAGGAAGAGAGAAGACTGACCGGTCATGGGAAGTCGATGCGAAGAATGAGTTGAGAAAGGGCTAATGGTGGAGGAGGACGAGAGAGAGGGAGAGAGGAGCGATCAGAGTGGCTGCGCACAGAAACTGGAGAATTCCGTTTCGGCGCTCTTCAAATTTTCCGTCCAAGTTTTCTCTCTCTGGGTTTTCACTCTCGCCAACCAAACAAGGTAGGATTGTTTTTCCGTTCTCCTGGAAAAATTACAGAAATGGCCTTCATCGTGTGTGGAGATTCATTCCGAATAAAAGATGCCTTGAATATACCCAATTGCTCTCCATCATCGTACGCGCTTATCAGACGGGCGTGAGATACAGACGCGGTCTGGGCTGACCAATACCAGGATTCGGTTCGGTTTAATAGTAGTTTATTATATTATATGAAGATTCCTAAAAGGGAAAAAATGGTTAATCTGAGATTTTCTTAAATTTAGATTAATTTATGTATTTTTCATGGTTTTCAACTTTGATGCGTTTTAATGAACAGACCGAATATTGAAAACGAACCGGTTGTATTGGTTGCATTGTATAGCTGCACCGGTTTTGTATTCCACAGTCGTGTGGGGCGCGTGGAACAAAGTCCTCCAACTAAGCTTTTTTTTTTTTTTGTATGTAATTTTAAAATTAAAAATTGTGAGGGTTTTGGTGATGATATGAGTAACGTCCGAGGGACGACCTTTTCCGACTGCGTAGAGTCGCTTGCTTTTTATTGGGCTCCTTGTGGGGTCGGCCCACATTCTTCAGTTAGTAGTTTTTTAATTATTTTTTTAAAAAAAAAAAGAGGAAATAATTTTGTGACGAACATTGAACAAAGGCTTGGAATATCCGTCGACGGAAGATGATGGAGTTCAAAACATGTTTGGGCAAATGTATAGGAAGATATCCGAGAAAACAACAAAAGAAAGAAATGAGGCGCTCTAAGCTTCATATTACAAAACGAGAAGAGAACAAGAACACACCACCACCAACCACATCATAATACACCCAAATTTTCTTCCTTTCAGTTAAACAAATGGATCCAACAAAAAGACTTGTTATAAAAAGGAAAGAAAAAATAACACATTGGTCCTGCATAACGGAATCAAATTAACCCCAACATATATATATATATATAATCCATATGAAGTGAAATCAACATAGAAAATCCAGATCAAGGCTCAGAGCCTTGGTCATCATCCTCATCGATCCTGGGGACAGGGGCGGAGTCGGTGGGCTCTGGGGGAGGGGTGCTGCCGGAAGAGGTGCGGCGGTGATGGTGGGCGGACTGGAGGACATGGCTGTAGTTACCTTTCTCGAGGAAGAGCTGGTTGAAGTGGTGCCTGCAGTAGAGGACTCCGTCCAGGGCGGCATAGGACGAGTGAGTCAGTGGACATCCACCGTGAGCACACCTGAAACATGTCTTGTGGTAGCATTCTCCTTCCATCGTCACCTGTTTGTTCATCGCCATTTCTCTCAGATACTTTTTAAAAAGAAAGAGGAGGAATTCTATCCAACAAACCTACCTTCTCGAGAGGGTACACGGTCTTCTCGCAAGCGGCACACTTGTCCAGGGTTCCACTGAAGAGCGATGATAGCTTGCTTGGTGTCCTATTCTGTTGTTGTTTCAACACATATTTCTCTCTTGTTATGATGCTCAATACCGAAAACTTAGAGGGAACATTTCAAAAAACAAAAGGACCTAAATTTCAGACAATCCAAAAACGAACCCCAACTTTCAGACACCTTAGAAGATTTTGAGAAAGGGTCGATTCTAGTATTAATGCCATTGTAATCGCTGATGATGTAACATGCAAATTTTCAATAGTACCCCCATGATGCAGCATTCGATCGTTTAGTCCCACAAGGGCGTGACACATAATCTGAAACTATTCTCATGATCTGTGTATAACTATGTTTTGGTAGAGATCCTATGGATCAATCATCTAGTAGGTCTTAAGAGAGGATAAAACAAATAGGGGTTAATGACTAGCGTACCAGCTCCGGCTTCTCGGATTTTCCTGAGGGACCAAATGATTCACGGTTAGCAAAAATTAAAAACAGATACGAAAGAATGATTCATCAAAGAATAATTTTGTATGATAGGTAAAATGGAGAGGATAAGACAAAAGAACCTGTTTGAAAATTTTTGCTGAAGTTCCCTGATTCCTTGAAAAGTTGCTCAAAGTGAGTCTTGCAGTAGAGGACTCCGTCCATGGAGGAATAGTTGCTCATCTGCCATCCAAAGTTACATTTCCCATCAGAAATTATGAGAAAGAAAAATGATTATGCATGCATACCTCAGCCTGTTGAGTGAGATTAACATATTTCGGAATGTAGATGTACATTTCGTAAACAGATTCAAATTTGACCACAGATTAAATAGGAAGGGACTGATCTTGAAAAAAAAGTGAAAATGTGGTTTCCGAGATGTTTCTCGCGAAACACACAAATTTCACATTGATTTGAAATTGCCAAACACAAAATCTGAAGCAAGACTGATGGGGATCAAGGTTTATCTATTGGGAAACATGAAGGAAAAACAAACAATGAACAGAGAGATAAGATAAAGATGATACATACCACAAGGGTTCCTTTGCAATGGCTGCACTTGAAGCAAGACTTGTGGTAAGGCATTCCTTCAAGGGTCAACATGTCCACCACATACACAGTCTTGTCGCAAGCATTGCATTTGTCGAGGGTTCCTGTGAATGACATTTTGTTTTTTTCCTTCTATTGTTCCTTCTTTAGAAACGGCTACAAGATCCTGAATGATCCGGTTTTTTCTTTAATCAGATCAAGAGATTGTCTGAGGGATTTTATTAAAGAAGGAACAAAGGTGTTTCCACAGGAAACCAAAGGATTTTAACCTCAGACAAAGGAGGAACCAGCTATGTCTTTTTCTTGTTTTATACAAAATCCTGAGCTGTTGTGAGATTATAACGGAGAGTTTTTTTTCCTTTTTTTCTCTTCCATGTTTTTTTCTGGCAACGGTGGAAATTGGATGAGACAAAATTAGGTGGAAGAGCAAAACAAGGGCTGTGGTTTTTGACCAATTCAACACAGAATCTTAAGGAGGATGATAGGTAAGGCAACTGTACCTTGCTATTTCATGAGGTGGTGCAACCCATGTCCGGATGTTAGTGCCTTGCATTTGCATATCTGCAAGCCAAGCCTCACTTTATCATTATTCACATTTAACATTACACACACACACACACACATATATATATATATATATATATATATATATGTATATATAGTATGTACTATATATATATGATACGCGACTCGTGTAAAAGAACATCATCATCATATCCAGTTGTATATATAAGATGTTTTACTAAAAATAACTTGAAGTAAATTTTTCTAATTCAAATTCCATTCGTAAATGCATTTACACAATTTTCAAGACACATACGTGGACTAAAATTCGACACTTACATAATTTATATGGAGAGGTGTGTATGGACCTGGTGGAGTAGAGAAGGCAAAAATCCCTAGAATAGTATCATTATTGGAAACATACTATTATATAGACCATACTTTGTGTTTGCTTTTAAAATTACAAATCTCAAAATTGTAAGCATATATTTCGTAGAGAAAATATGAGAATAATATTTATCTGAGTCATTAATAGATAAACATAAGCATCTAATACAGACTATTTAAGCACATAAAAAAGGTAAGGGAAAGTGGTTGGGACATGGGAGTACCAGAAGCTTAATCAGGGCAAGACAACATGCTGACACAGGATGAGATCTGAGATGGCCTTCCCATGTCGATCCATTCTTCTAGAACAGTTGACTCCACCGTCTAGAATGTTCCGGACCACAACATTCAGAGCATGAATCCCTCTAACGTCATATATCTCCACGGTGACATTTTCATCAATCCGATTGGAATCAATATCCAAAAAGGAAGAGGTTTGTAACAGAACTGACATCGCACCCTTCACCCACTGAGGAGTAATGACGAGCTTAAGGCGCTCCACATCTGGGGGGTGATGTGGTATTATAGAGAAGTTCACGTCATTTCCTTTGTCCCCAGCCCGACCATGAGCAACAGTGTAGAGTGGGATTTTCTGGGAAGATGGAGCAGGAGCAGGGGCATGAGAGAGAGGGACTGCAAATGAATCCATACAAGAATGGCCTCCAAGTGTGAGGGAGGAAGTTTTATTTTCCATATGGACCTACACATACGATGAAACTTTTGTTATTATTGGACCATAGTTTATGGTTGTACACAGGATAACCAGATCTATAAGCCAGAATTTGTTGGCCGGTCTCTGCAAATATGGATCAGTTAAGCAACTTCATTTGAGCAAGTACTTACCTTGTAAACTTTCCCTGCGGTAACAACTTCAGGACGATGTTCATGGTTCACTGATTTTGACATGTCGGTGTGCTGTACTCCAGTTTTCCAGTACAAAGATTCTCGGTTGACCTGGATATCCGAACAAATAACATCAGACTTGATCTTGCTTGTTGCAGCGCTACTAACAAAAAGTTGCAAGAAAATAAAACATACCAAACGCTTTTCAAGAAAAATCTCCTTTCTGTATCCTGTGCTGCATTTAGTTACAACAAGTAGCCATGTCAACCAACAACAGACCATTTACACACCACATTTTCTCTTTCCTCAAAAGCAAGTCGTCAATGAAAATGGGATTTTGCCAGTACAAAAGAATTCAGCACAAGATATAAGAATATAACCATTATGAAACACACATAAAAGCGACGGGATATATGCACGTATCAGTTCCTTAATCCTACAATTTCTCAATTTACCGTTTGGTGTTTGATTACACTAGATCAAACGTTCTACATCTACATGGATCTAATATTACAGATCTAGGATCTTTTTATTCTTACATACATTCGTTATGGGTTAGCATATGGAAAACAAAAATGTGAGAGCCATATGGGTGTTTATTTGAGTCTATGGGCTTAATGACTAACAGGGGTAGCGAAATCATGTGTGACCAAATAAATACAGGAAGCTATACACTTCACAGCTTCAGCAACAATAATACTGTCATAAGCATTGGATTACTTACCTTATACCACCACCACCAGCTGGCCCATTCGTATATAAAGCAGTAAACTCTTTGGTCAACTGGAGAGCATGTTCCTTCCGTTCAAAGAGCCCATCCATACGTAACCTAACATCTCTACAAGGCTGCCAAGATGATGATTCGGCACTATTACTTGTTGCCTTCAAACTATCGAGTCCAATCACATAAGAAAGGATACGGTGATTAACACCAGGAACAGTTTCTTCCATCCATGATCGAACCTGAAAAATAAATAGAAATTTGGTGCCAACGTGTTAAGGAATGAAGAAACAACATTAGCTCGACGCAATAAGGAGTCTTTCTGAAGAAGCAAACTCAAATCGGGCCAACAACTTACCAGAAATTCAGAGGCCCAAGCACGTTGAACGCTTCCATTCCCTCCATAGGATATCTCTCCCCATCCTTTCCATCCATAATCCTGACAAGAAAAATATGGATCTTAGGATAAGACTTGGGTTCTTCTTCAGTACTGGTCTAATTGTGCCAACATCCTCTATGAAGAAACAACCTTTGGAACCAACTGCAAGAGTTTCTCAGGAACTTGTACTGCATCAACAGATGGTTTTGCCCCGCTGCATTGTACTTTACAGTCTGATAACGGGAGGAAAGAAACATCTCGTATATCAATCACCTGCATCGAGCATATTCACGTCAACACTTTCGATAGTGCTTCTAGCTCTAATCTTCTTGATTTTGCATCTCTGACTTACCACATCAGGTGTAATGTAATTACCGGGATCAGCAACCTCATAAAGAAGTTGCTCAGCACAAGTACTTGTATTTAAAACCCCACCACTACCTTCAGCCTTTGCCACACATATTTTTCCGTCGCAACTAATTTCTGCATAAGGAAGGGACAGATCTAGGAGAAGAGGGAAAGGCATGTCTCTATATTGGTCACCTGCAGGTGAAAGGACACAAGAAAAAATTGAAGATTTAATCACTAATAGCAGCCATGGAACTTTCTACTTGCATATAAAGACAAAACTCACCTGGATGCATGAAGTAACCACCAGTGAGCTGACAACCACACTCTAGAAGGTGGCCAGCAAGAGTTCCCTGAGCTAGCAGCTCCAACTCATCCCAGTTCCAACCTAATTCATAAACCTAATTATGCAAACAAGGAGATCACCAGTCCATATATAGCAACAAAACAGCCTCTTCTATCTAATCTAGGCAGAGGAAAAAAGAATTGGTGAACATGACTATATATCTCAACTGACTTGCAAATCCAAGAGCAGATGTCTGTGCAATATAGTCAGGCTCATTTATTGAACAACTACAGCGGTAACAAGTCCTCACCATTGGGGCTAAGAATAAGGCGGCATCAGCAACTCGCGAAGTAATTATCACATTTGGCTGATACTTCTCCAAACATTCGACAATAGGAGCAGCTCCAAGATATGTGCTAGCACCCTTTACCATGTAGAACACACCCACTTGTCAACCACAGGAATGGAGACAAACTTAATTATAATGGCTATGTCGCTGTAATAATTCGAAGTTGAAACTCCTCCCTCACAGAACCTACATATTACATCTCTCACATAAACTTGTTCATGTCTTGCAATCCATTTGAATAATTGCATCATCTGATTAAACATTCCATTTGAACATTAAAGTAGAAGCTAGAAACCGGAGCATACCCCCTCAGAGAAGTTTTGAACATCAAAAGACGGTCCGGAACCTATACCAATTTAAACCAAGCGGGCAAAAGCTAAGTATTGCATCTTTTTAGAATGATACAGAAAACTAGTGGAAAGAAACTACCACTATTGGAGAAGAAAATGCCTTCCACGATTTTCTGCTACTACCTGAGTCAATATTCACCTCATGAGCGACAGCCACAGAAACATTGAGCCCTAATTCGTTGGCCAGCTCAAGAACCTTCTTCTTTGCCCCGGGAGGATCCACTACCAAGACAAAGGATAGTTCATTCGATAAAGAAAAAGCATCAAATTCATGGAGAAAGGGCTCCAGCACTTACTTGCACCCATGTTGGTGATTATACAAACGCCTTTCTCCAGAGCTAGTGGTAGTAACATTTGCATCCATTCCGTAACTGAAAAACATCATAAAATCATGGCTAATCCCGAAACTATAAACATGACATTCATCTTCAGTTTATTGCTTTGTCATGATTATCCCAAACAATAAAACAGTTACTGATGCTGTAACCCATCCAACGAAATAGAATCTCGATTTGATGACAACAGCAGCAGCCAAAAGTCGAATGAGGACCGGAATCATACCACGAGAATCGTAGCCATCACCACCAGACGCCCTGATCCGCCACCGATCAGCCAACGTCCGTTCGGCTAAGCACTCCAGGACAAGATAGTGAATACCTTCGACTCTCTGAAGCAACCTGAGAGCCGCCATGGGTCTATCACCTCCGAATCCGGCTCCACAACCAACGCAAACCCTATCCCTTCGCCTCTTCGGATTTTCCCTCTGCAATTCCATCGTATCACTAACAGCTCTCAGCTAACGGGAATACACCGCCATGGATAAGCAAAAGTAGAAGAAGAATCTCTTACCAGCGTGATGACACAATTGCGGAGGTCGTCGTTGCCATCTAGCTTCGCCATAAGAGTACGACTGGAGAAAATTGGAGGAGATCACGATCTGTACGTAAGTTGGATGAAACCTTGCAATCTTCTTGGTTCTTATTTATTAGTACCTTAGTCTCTTGTGGGCATTTCACTCAAATAAACCAGTTGGCTAGCACGAATTTATGCGGTACACCACCTAAACTAAACATAAGGTATTAATTTTTTTTGAAAAGATTATATTACCGAAATTTGTAATTTATTCGTTCGAAAACAACTTTATTATTGCGACTTCATAATTAATTCTAAATACAGTTACAATTAATTCTAAACAAGATGACAAAAAATTTATCTATCAAATTTTAAAAATAACTATATTTTTTTTGCACTTTCATATTCGTACCATCATAATACTTCTTATTTTAATTGTATATTAATTATATGTTAATCGTAATAAAATCGTAAAAAATAAAAAATAAAAGATATTTTGGACTTTTTTAACCGAAAAGTGGTGTAAAAGTTAAAAAAAAATTTAATGGTGTACCGATGAAATTTGTGCGACCCAACTGGGTCATTTGAGTAAAATGCCCGTCATTTAGGCTGAAAGACGATTTAAGTTGAGGAACTTGTGGCGTGTTTTGAAATGGTTATGTTTTCATTTATTAGTAACTTGGTCTTTGATTTCGGACGTCTTTGCTTTATTTCATAGCAAATGCAAATGATCTCCATCCGCATTCAATCCTTGTTTCCAACACAAAAGGTAACGTGATTATGGCCAAAGCTCACCTCGCTAGGATCTGTTTCTTGTACTTCAACTTGAATTCCATCAAGTTCTGTCCTTTGAGCTCATCTTACTCCCCACTTTCCATGTATACGGTGACCTATACATATATGTGTGTATAACACAATCTCCCATTTTTATACAAAATAGAGGCTGCATATGCATTTGGTTGGTATCAGACATTACAAAAAAAAAATGAAACATAAATTAACGGGCTCTCTTAGAAATTCACCCTGAATTCAGCAGCAAACATGGCTTGTACAAAATTACAAGGTGATGGGATGAGTAAGTTATGTCTCAGCAACTCGACTGCCTAACTCTCCCTTGGTAATTGGGTGAGAGCTTCTGTACTCTTCCTTTGTCATTCCATAGAACACAGGTTCAGTGCCTCCAAAGGTAACGAAATTCCACCCAAAGGCAGACCCTCCAACGACCGGGTCTCCTCCTACGCTATTGTTGCCTTCGGACTGATGCTTCTCAGACAAAGCTCCGGTCTGGAACGATTGCATTTCAACTGATTTCACGCTGGCATCCTGCAGAATTTGATCAACTACATTTCCATTTGACAAGGACTGGGTTTTTGGTGCGTCCTCGCATTTGGCTGGCTCTCCAGTCATTTGTTGGTAAAGTTCAAGCACAAGCTTCATCTCTGCAATGACATAATATCACTCAGCATCAATTCGATCACAGCAAATAGACAAGCAGGGCTCTGGAGCTCACTTTCTTGAACTTCTCTGGCTGCCTTGCAGTTCTTGAAGTCGGGAGTTCGAAGCAGCTGCACGAGACCAGCGGAATCTTAGGCTTTACATTCCCTTTTCCCCACAGCAAAGAAACCCAAAACCAGCAAGGAAAAAAAAATGCTTAGATCCTATCATTCATCCACCAAATTCCATCCAACATGGCAACTTATGCAAAGATGAAAACTTTTGGAAAGAAATTCAAGTGACCATAAAACCCAAAAGGTTAGACGCATTGCTCGAGGCAACAATGAGGGACATAGAAACAATCAGCCATCAGCTTCCAAGTTGTACGAGTAAAGCCCCAGATTATTCCTACATAAATTTCTAAAGCATTTCCAATTGCAGGCATCCTCTCGTCTATCAAAAACAGATGGTATTTTCCTGGAAATAAAGTCCCGAAATCTGAGGAGAACTAAGGGAATTTCCCAATTCCGAGCTGAATTTCGCTCAACAGCAGTCAAACCATACCTCTAGAAAGAGAGGGCGAAGATCTCTGACGATGAGACGCATCTTGAAGTACTTGGAGTTCTCGATCTGCATATTGCACTCAAGCGGTCGTTTTCGGCCCCTACCCTGCGCATCCATAATTGACGGCGTAGGCTGCTGCGTCGCGGACGCCGTTTGCGGAGGCGGAGGCTGAGGTCCGTCAGCCGGAGGCGGAGATACATGAGCTGAGGCCAGCGGAGGATGGAGATCATGAGACGCTGCCGGCGTTTCTACCGTCGAGCCTCCTGGTGCTAGCTTAGGATCTTCCATTCGTACGGTGTTCTGCAACCTGGCAGGAAGCAAATCTCCAAGTTCTCTCCACTCGAGAGTTTCAGAGGTGCACCGAAAGGTAGCCGTCGGAGAGACGCCGTGTGAGTATAAGGCTCTCTGTTTTCTCTGTTGGGCCAAGGCCCATTGATGATTATAAAACCGTCATCGGCCTTTAAACCGATTGTACGCTTCGCTGTTTGGATGATGTAAAAACGCTACAAAGCTTGTTCCTTGAAATGCGAAACGTCATGCAGTCTATGCGAGGGTGACAAAAGCGGTGTCTTGTCGTCTGCGTTAAACGCAACTGCATGTTGTGTCGTCCAGGTGTACATGACACGTCCTGCATTCTGTCCCTAAAACATGTAAGCGGCGTACAACCATCGGGAAGGGCGAATAATAGGTTATACTTTCTAGGCATCTCCTTCTCCATCTGCAATCGACAAAGCCCTTCGTCGCCTGCGCTTCTTCGTCGAGATGGATCCCCGAACCGATAAGATCGTGAGGAGAACGACAATGGTGGCGACCGTAGTTGCTTCCTACTTCCTCTTAACCGCAGATTATGGTCCCGAGCCCAACGTCCTTGATCCTGTAAGCTCTGATTTCTGCTCTGGCATCCTGATTGGTCGATGGTTTTTTAAGCTCTTTTAGATCATCTTCTTCACAGATATTTCATAAATTTGTCCACCGTTGACTACCTTCTTTCATAATCTCTTATCAATGTTTTCGTCTCTTCCGGCTGTCTCTGTCATGCCATTATGGGCTTTTTTGTTCTTCGTCATCAGTGTCCCGAGCAATTAAACATCTCGTCGAGGATACGTACATATAACCTATATAGATTACTGAGCACGGATGCTCTGTGCAGAAACAGCACTATCTGAGGTTCTTACCAAGATGAGATTTTGCGAGTTTGCAGATTAAAAGGAGGATATTATCAGCTCAAGATTCTCTCAAAGGGTTCATCTTTGGATCGAAGAAAGAGCAATCGGGGAGTTCAACCGACAATCAACACTCCGACAGCAACGCAAAATAAACATGGCACATACAGTTAGCGTAGATGTGTTTTTCTATGTACAAGTGAACACCATTTGTCTAGTTTCTGGATGAATAAAGGTGCTCATATTTTCCAATTTTCTCCAATCCATTAGTAATCGTACAATAATCCATTGCCCACCCTTTGAGCAAAGATTAAATCTTTGGACAAACCTAGAAAGTCCTCCATTTCAGTCCTGTATATTCCTTTTGACCTTGCTAAATGCACGACATAAACAAATTCAGACAAACCTGTCCTACCAATATGAAATAAACTCCATCCCAAGTTTGATCTTCGTGAACAACACACTTACTCCCCTTTTCCTGCTACACAACATGGCTGAGGAATGTGATAGTATCGAGAAATGCTACCCAGTGTAAAACTAAAATACGAGGCAGGCCAGGGAAGAAATTCAATACTCGATCAGACACAAATCGCCGTGAATCGGGAAAAACAAAATATCGAAATTCAGAATCGTAGAGACTAGAGATTACCGACCGTAACGCTTGAGCACGACAACTTCAGCGATTCGCTTCAGAGTTGAAATGTGTAACCTCTGCAGCAGGGGGACATTTTCCAGGAACTCGACAACTGCAAAACCGAGGCAACAACAAGGGATCAATCGGGGAAGGTGCTTTCCTTGTGCCTTGCTGAAAATCTCTCATCCTTTTACTTTTTTGTCCTCTCTTATACGCTTCGAATTTCTCGGCAGGCAAAACCGGCTTACCTGTCTCGGTATTCACGGCGGAGCCGGAGCTACGGGAGAAACGCCAGCGTTAACGGTCTGGTGAGTGGCTAACAAAGTCCGAGTCTTTCAAGACACACACTATATGAGCATAATGTTTCAGCGTATGGAACAAACAATGTTTATAACTTTCAACATGGCCCACCGAGGGTTGCAATATATGGGCCTTACTCTTAAAGCCCAATACCTTTGCAACTTGAGGTTATAGAATAAGAATAGATGGACCCAAATCCAGAAAGTTACCAAAATGGGTCATACACCGACCCATGAAACCAACATCAGCTTCAGCCTCGTCACCTTCCAAGACCAATGTGGCACGTTCCTTGCTGTCGCGGGATGCTAATGGAATCTTCCGAGCATTTCCGGTGAGTAGATTCTTATTTCTCCACCCACCATCGCCTAGAACCCGTCAATGTAATGGGGTTGACTTGACTGTAGAATCACTAGCTCCCTTCTCTCTCTCTCTGGTTTTTTTTTAGTTGAACCAAGAAATGAGTCGAAATCGCTTGATGGGTCGTCTTCTGATGCGGTGATCACCGATTTCGAGTTACATCCGTGTCGATTTCTGCCTCTGCTCAGTCATCCTTTGGCCTTATGATTCAGTCTCTTTTCCTAGAGGAAGATAGAAAAAAATTGCAAATCCTCCGGCATCGAGTTTTGATGTCGTCTTTGATCATTCTGGAGGATATAATTCGGTCCTGAGCAGATACCGAATTCACATCTCAGTTCTGGGAATCTAATGTTTGCTAGATAGGTGCGTCTGTCCATGTCAATACTGTGTGGCGTTCCCATCCTTGAATGCGTATACTGCTTGGGTTGTGCCCATTGGGTGTGGAGGAAATGCCTCTACACTGCAGGTCACGAGAGCGAGAACTGGGGATTATCCACAGCAGAAGAGTTCGAACCAGTTCCCAGGCTCTGCCGCTTAATCCTGGCCGTCTACGAAGATGATCTTCATAATCCCCTCTGGGCCCCTCCCAGCGGTTATGGCATTGATCCCGACCAGGTTGTCCTGAGAAAACACTACGACCAGACACAAGGCCGCGTCACGCCTTACATGATACACTTGGACCATGACAATGGCGATGTAGTGTTGGCCGTAAGGGGCCTCAACTTGGCCAAAGAGAGTGATTACGCCGTTCTGCTTGATAACAAACTTGGGCAGACCAAGTTTGACGGTGGGTATGTTCACAATGGGTTACTGAAGGCAGCCATGTGGATTTTCGAGGAGGAGCACGAAGTTCTACTCAAGTTACTCGAGGAAAACCCGGGTTATTCCTTGACGTTTGCTGGCCATTCCTTAGGTGCTGGGGTCGTATCTTTGCTGGTTTTGGTTGTGGTTCAGAACCGGGATAGGTTGGGGAATATAGAGAGGGAGAGGATAAGATGCTTCGCTATTGCTCCTCCGAGGTGTATGTCTCTTAATCTAGCTGTGAGATACGCAGATATCATAAACTCTGTCGTTCTACAGGTGAGACGATCATTCATAGTATCATTCTCTATTGATGCTCACATCCCTTCTGATTCAACTGTATGGGCTGTTCTGACTGAAATAGGATGATTTCTTGCCTCGGACAACCACAGCTCTGGAGGATGTCTTCAAGTCAATTATCTGGTAAAAGATAGTATGTCCTTGTCTCCTTTCAGTTTCCAAATTGCTCCATGATTGACCTGCAATTTCACAGGAAATCCATGCGTTAGGCACAAGGACGAAACATTATGCATCAGCGTTTGAGTAGGAAAATGAAACTGATAATCTTGTTGTTGACCTCCTGATCGCGCAGCTTGCCATGTCTGTTGTGCATTACGTGTTTGAAGGATACTTTCACATTTGAGGAGAAGAAGCTTAAAGATCCCAGGCGGCTTTATGCTCCTGGTAGGTTATACCATATCGTGGAGCGGAAGCCCTTAAGGTATTTATCCGTACTCACATGCATTGATGTCATTTCTCCGACCTGACGATGGGTTTAGAACTCAAAAGCCTGCCCTTCTGCAGATTAGGAAGATTTCCTCCTGTTGTGAGGACGGCTGTGCCAGTTGACGGTAGATTTGAGCAGATAGTTCTCTCCTGCAACGCAACTTCTGATCATGGCATCATTTGGGTCGAAAGGGAATCACAGAGGGCTCTTGATGTGAGTACCCTAAATTTTGGTTCTTGAGACTGGTTCCGCTTTTGGTTCTTCCTGTCCTTGAATCCTGACAGAACCCATATTCTCCGGTTTGAACCTTTTTAATCAGTTGATGCTGGAAAAGGATCGGATGATGCAGATTCCAGCGGAGCAAAAAATGGAACGTCAGCATTCTGTTGTTGTTGAACACAGCGAAGAGTACAGAGCGGCGCTCATGAAAGCTGCTGCTCTTGACATACCTGTATCTCAATCACCACCATCTTATGGAACATTCCACGAGCCAGAAGGGGAAAGCTCAGCAGGATCAGGCAGAGAAGGCTGCTCCTCTTGGTCCTTGATGAGTATGATAAGAAAATGAGATGACTTCATAGATCAACCATTTTGTCCTGGATAGTTGTAGAACTGGAAAACATGAAGGCTTTAGGGGACAGGGCTGTTGTAGCTGTAAATGTAGAGCAACAGGGATGTTAGTGTAGTAGATGAAAAATCATCATTATGAGGTTGAGATTTAGTCAAGTAGATTGAAAATTCATCATCCTAGAGATTGAGATTTTTTTTTTACCCAAGTTAGAGATTGAGTCTGGATGTGAACTGTGAAGGTGATCCTTTCACCATATGGGGAGATGATAAAATATTGTCCAGCTTTTTGCGCCACATCCTGTGCAGTTGCTTGCAATTCGTTTCATTCATCTGTGGAATCACAGCGACATTATTCATATCTCAAGGGCAGCTGCAAATGTAACAGATAAATTCCAACACCAGAATTTCTTGTTTCAAAACTGTAGTCATGCTTGGGCTTACATTTACTTCATGCTTGGCTTTGCTGAGTTTATATGCCGTGGTGTTTGATATCTAAGCTCTCCACATGGACCAAGAACGACTCCAATTTCAGAGATGACTCCATCCTCCAAAAAAATTCATCAAATTCTATACGGACCTGCCCGCAGAGTCAAAGCTTTCCTTTGAAATGCAAAACTTGATCATCGACCTAACAAAACAGGCAAGATTCGCTCAGGTGGAAACTTTCACACCTATTACCACACTATAAAACAATTTTCCCTGAAATCGCTTGATGGGTCGTCTTCTGATGCGGTGATCACCGATTTCGAGTTACATCCGTGTCGATTTCTGCCTCTGCTCAGTCATCCTTTGGCCTTATGATTCAGTCTCTTTTCCTAGAGGAAGATAGAAAAAAATTGCAAATCCTCCGGCATCGAGTTTTGATGTCGTCTTTGATCATTCTGGAGGATATAATTCGGTCCTGAGCAGATACCGAATTCACATCTCAGTTCTGGGAATCTAATGTTTGCTAGATAGGTGCGTCTGTCCATGTCAATACTGTGTGGCGTTCCCATCCTTGAATGCGTATACTGCTTGGGTTGTGCCCATTGGGTGTGGAGGAAATGCCTCTACACTGCAGGTCACGAGAGCGAGAACTGGGGATTATCCACAGCAGAAGAGTTCGAACCAGTTCCCAGGCTCTGCCGCTTAATCCTGGCCGTCTACGAAGATGATCTTCATAATCCCCTCTGGGCCCCTCCCAGCGGTTATGGCATTGATCCCGACCAGGTTGTCCTGAGAAAACACTACGACCAGACACAAGGCCGCGTCACGCCTTACATGATACACTTGGACCATGACAATGGCGATGTAGTGTTGGCCGTAAGGGGCCTCAACTTGGCCAAAGAGAGTGATTACGCCGTTCTGCTTGATAACAAACTTGGGCAGACCAAGTTTGACGGTGGGTATGTTCACAATGGGTTACTGAAGGCATACACAACCCCAAGCAAACAATTTCGTGGCAATCTACAGCCTTACACCGCCAGCATAACTAGCGATAGATGAACTAAGGAGCCCTTAAAACGCAAGAAACCAAATCGATTTCCGTAGTTACCAGTTGAATGATGCACATATTGATGAACACTGTCTGATAGTCCTCTCTATCCTCTCCTATCCGTCTCGGATTCACCCAAAACTGCCATCTAGAACTACGAACTCCAGATTTGTAAGGCACTGAACTAGGAACTCTGGGCGAAGCCCACGCTGCAGCTTCGAATTCCATGCTCAGCGGATTCCGATCATGAATCGAACTAACCGAAGAAACCGCCGTCCAAATCTTGAGATGTCCTCCGAATGCGCTCTCTGTAGTTAGTACTCTAATTTTCCTGGAAAATCGTTCCCGAATTCAAACTTACCCGGAATTTGAACAGGTGGAACAGCGGTTTGTGGCGGGGGGAAACGAAACCCACGCGAAGCCGTCCCGGCTGTTCTATTATTATGGATCCATCCAAGCAATTTGAATTTTGATGGTTCTCGGCGGCCCGTCGAGTACAAAAACGTTTCGTGACGGGCCGGTTTTATCGGACACGTGGCATATATAACTCATACTTGGGCCTAGAACAAATGGGCCGAACATATACGACGACATTTAGAGCCCATGTATCCAAAATCTCAAGCCTTTCATTTTCACAAAATTAAATAATAAGATATTTAAATCCAAACATAATAAAATACTAATTAGGATATTCAATATTCTTTTATTAGAAAGAATAATCAAATATTTCAAAATTCCGATCCAGTATAAAATATATAAGAATAGATGTATAAGATTCCATGGTCAGAATGAATAATCAAATAGGTCTTTTCCTTAAAAAGGGAAAGGAAATAGCTCTAATCTGAGTAATTAATTTATGTAAACATTTATAAAATTGGTTCGGAATGGTACTTTATTCAACCCTCGTGCAGATGAAAATGAACAGTGAAGGATGGGAGGAAGACGCGGACAATCTCGTTGTCGGTTTCTGTCCGGTCGCTCATAAATGCACACTAACCGCTACACCTAAACGGGGACTTTATTTCGCATTCATTTCCCACTCACGTCACAGCTTTTCGAACATTACATTACCTTGTCTGACTCACCCATTTACTCGTCTCCACCAGACACGCCCTACGTTCATTTACTGTCCAAAACAAATTTAATTTCTATCTCTTCCACATCATCTCGATACCTAATTTTTTTTTTTTTTTTTTTTTGATAATCCGGAAGTTCACCGGACTTTTGATCCGACTAGATCTCCTAGAAGACCGAAAAAACCCAGGTGAATGCCCCTCTCCACACTTGGGTTTAAACCCAGAGTGAAAACATGCTTTACATGTTCTCTCACAACTAGGTCACGCAAGTTTAGGTACGATATCTAAATTTTAGTTAAACACGTTTCAATTTTCAGATTTTTTTATCATTTAACAGAAAATAATATGTCATCAGATGAAACACAATAGTTGTGTCTTTTTTAATACATCACTTTTTTTAGTATTTACAAAATAATATTAATATATCAAATCACGTAACGTAACAATCTTTAATATATGCTAAAAACGTCTAGAACACGTATAAAATGAATGTTACATCCATCTTATTCTCAAATTGTTATTTCAACTGATAGACTATTTGTTTAGGGACATAGTTATCTAAAAAAATTGTCACTTTAATCTTATGATTGGACATTGACTCATCAACTGTGAAAGCCCATGATGCCCACTTTTCATGTCATCGTTCTATTAGGGACTAAACCGTTAAATCATGGCAAATACCAAACGTTAATAAATTAATTTTTCAACACAAACTTCAACAAGCAAAATAAAATTCATATTTTTTTAATGTTTAAAACCCTACATATATGATTATTACTATTATCATCATCGTCGTCGTATAATATCCTCACATGGAAATATTCCAAGGCTATTGTTGTTTATTTACTTTTTTTTAAATCTATTTTATAGGCTGAAGCGTATAAAAAACATTTTGAAATTATAAATACTAATGCATAATGTACAACGTTTGCAGTTCAATTATTAAGAATATCATTGGATTCGGCTGAATGTAAAATATAAGACATTATATGTAGCACTTACACTTGGACTTGTATATAGGATACAAAAATAATAAATTATATGGCTTATTACTTGGAAAATAGTTCCAGTTACTATAACCGACGTGTCTGCGAATCATGTCCCCTTCATCTCCCCTATCATCTTTAATTGGCATCTCTTTATATATATATATATATATATCCATCGCGACATATTGAAATGATTGTCATTTCCCTGCGGATGGTTTGCTCGTTAAAACATTTTGTTTCCTTCTCAACTTCCAAAAAGAATTTTTGTTTTGTTTTTTCATTATTGTTCGGTACTTTTGTGGACTTGTTTTAGCAATTTTTTTTATTTTTAAACACGTTTTATGCGTGTGTATAAACATTATATATATACATATATATCTTTATTTAACAACATATGGTAAAAAATTAATTAAAAATTATATAAATATATATATATGCACACGTATCTAGAAATTTCATATGAAAGAAAATATAGGAAAACAAGTGGTGAAAACAGTAGATATATAGATTTTGTTTTTATAATCTTTTTTAAAGTGATCATCATATTATTTTTTGTCTTTACGGCAATAAATGCGGTAAGAAACCCAATTTGAAGCATCACTAAATAATGTGGGCATCGTGTCGAGAGATGGAACAATTATTATTCCCACCTGTCTCTTGCTCCTATCCTCTCCCCATAAATTTTGTTTTTCACGACAACTTGTTAGCTATTTTTCTTACCGTAAAACAATAAAAATATTAAAAGTAAACCGTTCAAAAATATTCGGCAATACTTGTTAAAAGATGTCCACAGACAAAATGCAAAATGCTAATTACTCCCTCCGTTTCAAAATATTTGTAATTTTAGGTTATTTTCTATGTCATTCTACATTTTCAAGATATTTTTTTACAATAGTTTTCAATTTTATCCCTATTAAATTCTAATAAATTATTAATGATAACATTGTTTTTATCATTAAATAAGGGTACATGACATTTTCTATTTTTTCTAAAAAACTGTAAAATAATCTAAAATAATAATTATTTTGAAACGGATAAAATGTCAATCGATTAGCGATAAATAATCGCGATACAATTATTGCCGTCACATTAACTTGTCAATTAAGTATATAAGAATTTTAAGACAAATCACGCACAATATTGTAATACGCATAAATATATGTGCGCCTGGAATGTGGAATCTTGAAGGGGTGTGAATCCCACCTTGTTGCCACTACATATTTATGAATGTACGTTCTTTGATAAACCTTCATTAACTATGCTCATACCAGTTATATTTAAGATGCTGTAGTCCAATAAATAATACTTATCATTAATGAGAACAAAACAATTTCATTTATTTTATATGCAAACGTACATATGTATGTATGTATGTATATATATAACATACAATTTATAAGCTCCGTTGCGCAATTCAAAGGCTCGTCAACACATTCGAAGTTGCACATACTCTCTACATCATCCAATGAGATGATCGAGCTGGTGATATTTTCTAACAACAAATAAAAATAATAGTTATTATTCTTTGAACTAATAATAGAGATATATTTTCATTTTTTTAAAATATACTTTTTTGAAGAAAGAGATTGTTAATCTGCATTTTTTTCAGCATCACACAGTCTAAGTGCGCGACCTTGGGTTTCAGCGAACAGAATCTAATGCTACATATATGACCCAAGTCAGCCTCTCTCTCTCTCTCTATCTCTCTCCTTTCCCACAGCCACTGCTACCAGCTTTAAAGGCAGTCTTGATTGGGCCATGCTGAGAAAGAGAAAGAGGATAGAAAAAGATAAAGCTTAAGACTTTGTTTTTTTTATTTTATTTTTCTTTTAAATTCATCTTCAATTAATATACAAAATACAAAGCCTTCTCTTTCTTTGACCCTACTGTACTATATAGGGTGTTTTTTTTATTAGCATAAAAGGGCCGCCTTCAATAATAATATACAGATTAAACACTCTTGAGGGTGTTTGGTGTATATAGTTTTGTGAAGTCGGTCTGGAAATGGGGGATTATGAGGAAGGAAACGATGAAGTTGAAAGACACAGGAGATTGAGAAAGCAGCTCGCAGTTGCCGTAAGAAGTGTGCAATGGAGCTATGCGATCTTCTGGTGCTCTTCACCCACTCAACACGGGTAATATATAAACGACATCTTAGGGGTTTTCTTTGCTTTCCATTCTCATGCCCCTTTGATCGTAAAGTGAACCCTAGCTAGAAACTCTGGAGTATACATAGATATACGACAAGATTGCCGTTCATCACATATAATGTAATTCGGGTCTTGGGAATTCGATCATTGAGCCGATATATCTCCTATCATACGCAGATCCCATATGGCATGTGAATATATATGTATATATATGCTGTTTAAATTTTTCGTTCTTGGTAAATGAAGACCTATAATAGTGTTTCTTGAGTAGGGTTTTGGAGTGGGGTGAAGGGTATTACAACGGGGGCATGAAGAAGAGGAAGAAGAGTTATGATGAAGAGATGGATGATGAATTCAAGGCTCGCTGTAAATACGGGCTGCTAAGAAGCAAACAGCTCAGGCAGCTTTATCTCTGTATGCTCGAAGGAGACACAACACCGACTGCTGACTACGGCACGATCTTGTCGCCGGAAGATCTCACGGATGAAGAGTGGTATTACTTGCTCTGCATGTCCTATGCCTTCTCTCTCGGCCAAGGGTCTGCTCTCTCTCTCTCGTATACACACACACACACACACAAGTGTGTATATATATATATATATATATATATATATCTGTTATATATGAGTATGTCGCTTTTTCTTTTTGCTTTTATTGACAAGTGTGTTAGACCGGGTTTTACATTAATTCACTAAAATTTGCTCATTTAGCTTCTTTTACTTTGTCACAATATTTTTCTGCAAGTAAAATACATTTCTTTTAACATCTTTCACACTCCCTGTGCTTTAATTATCATGGAGCAAGATCAATAAGAATCTTGACATTGTACATTAATTTGAAACGCTCGGCATGCGTGTGTTAGCTTGCCAGGCATAAGTTTGGCAACTGGCGAGACCATCTGGCTTTGCAACGCCCAGTACGCGGAGAGCAAACTCTTCACCCGATCTTTACTAGCAAGAGTAAGCCCCCTTCACTTAGACGTTTTTCATGCATGAGGACTAACAGTACTAGTAGAACCGAGTTCTTCTGACTCTTCTGTCTTATTGGCTTTCATGTGATCTCTCCTTGCACTGTATATGTTCTCTTGGAAATAGAGCGCCTCGATTCAGGTATATATATATAAACGCCAATATATTAAACCCTTTTGGTCTTTTCGGGTAAGAAATCCAGAAATCACGCCCTCCTTCTCTACGTTCCATAATGTTTTCTGCAGACCGTTGTGTGTTTTCCCTTCTCAGGCGGTGTCATTGAACTGGGCGCCACAGATTTGGTACCACTTTTCTTCTGTTTCATCAAATCTCCCCATATAGCCATGGCTTTTTACATTGTATATGCTTGCCTCACACGTACATATTTGTTTTCATGGAAAATGAAAAGACTGCGGAAGATCACAATCTGCTTCAGCATGTCAAAGCTTGCTTCTTAGACACCTCCAAACCACACTGCTTTCCAGAAGACTTCTCCGCCGGCCAAAACACTAACAGCGACGATGATCACAACCGAACCGGGTTTTGGATCAGCCAAGAGAATTTTCATCAGCTCGGGGATCATTCAGAGAGGGATCGTCAGGTTACACTGGATTTGGGGTCTGAAGAAGACATGCATTATAGACGAACGGTTTCCACCCTTCTTAGATACGCTGCATGTAGAAGAAACAAACCTCAGCATCGCCCCCTGAATCTCCCTTCTTCTGATTCTAGTTCGAGTTTCTTGCGTTGGAAGCGACGTGGAACCTCAAATGTGAAACGTCAGCGGCAGCCTCAGCATCCACAGAATGGGTTGCGGAAGATCTTGTACAATGTCCCTTTGATGCATTATAATGATGATACGCAGCGAACATTTGAGAGGGAAACCTTCGTTCAGAATGAGGAAATCCCGATCGAGTACGGCGATTCTTCGGACCGAAGAAGAGAGAACGAGAAATTCCGGCTGCTTGGATCGCGAGTTTCTTGCGTTGAAAGCGACGTGGAACCTCAAATGTGAACCGTCAGCGGCAGCCTCAGCATCCACAGAATGTGTTGCGGAAGATCTTGTACAATGTCCCTTTGATGCATTATAATGATGATACGCAGCGAACATTTGAGAGGGAAACCTTCGTTCAGAATGAGGAAATCCCGATCGAGTACGGCGATTCTTCGGACCGAAGAAGAGAGAACGAGAAATTCCGGCTGCTTGGATCGATGGTTCCCACGGTAGACGAGGTAATATACATTTTATTCCTAATTGATATTATACCTTTAATTATTATCAATCATATCAAATCTCCATATATTGTTTCTATTTCAATAGATCCAAGTTAGAATCTTTGCTTTGTTGCACAAGGTTTGAGCCCTTTATCGAAGACACCATCAAACTGAACCTTTGACAAGCGACCTTGTGTTTTTTTTTTGCCAACAGGTGGACAAAGAATCGATCCTGAACAACACGATAAAGTACCTGTGGGAGCTAGAGGCAAGAGTAGAAGAGCTAGAGTCGTGCATGGGGTCGGTGGATTTCGTGGAAAGACAGAGAAAGACGAGCATTGATCCATCTGCGTTGATCGAAGGGACATCAGATAACTACGAGAGCACGAACCTCGTTGTTAATTACAGCACCCCAGGAACGGCGAGAGAGCATTCAGAAGTCAGAGTTAAGGTCAAGGAAACAGAAGTTGTGATCGAAATCAGATGCCCTTATAGAGAATACATCGTGGCTGATATCATGGAAGCTATAAGCAATCTTCACATGGATGCTTTCTCCGTCCGCTCTCACACACTTGACGGCTCCCTTGTGTTGAATCTCAAGGCCAAGGTATACATAAAGATACTGAAAATTATATATATATAAAAGATTTTGACTAAGATTGTTGACTGATTTGGTTTATGGGTTTTCCACAGTTCCGTGAGGCTGCAGTTGCCTCGGTCGGAATGATCAAAAGAGAGCTCAAGAGAGTTGCGGGTGAGTTTTAGAGCAACTATGCGATTGTTTCATCTTTAGAATGTCAGAAAGAAAGACGATGTTTTTTTTCCCAAAGGGTCCTCGAACCCACCTATACTAGGAGAGCTCATGCACGCCCCTGCCATTCTCTTCGGAGTTGCATCTCTGTCCCGCCACTATCTCGTAATTCACGGAAATCCGTTTGGACTTCCCGAAAGTAGGGACTATGGCGGGCCCCCGCTTTTAGACTAGTGAGGATTTCATGCATCCTTTCTCCCCCGTGTCTCCCCTCTAG
>NW_010969548.1:4877734-4936849 GCF_000463585.1 Tarenaya hassleriana | reverse complement strand
GATGCCTACTTATCTGAAAAAGACTATCATGTGGTACATACTTTTGTATTGTTGAATTGCGAAGAAGTACTACCTTTTGAAAAGTTCGTTTATACATTTAATTATTTATCTGGAGAGGAACTTCTACCACTTTTAACGCTTTTTTAAATTAATTCATTTACAAGTTTTTTGATATATTGTGCAGGATTTTTGATGAACAAGTATACAACATGTATGGTGACGTAAATGACGAGGAATTGACCAAAATTAAAGAAAAAGGGTTTGCTACGTGGTTAAAAGAATATGTAAGAATTTTTCATCAAATTTCTTATTTATACCCATTTTTAAGATCGATCAAGTATATATTGATATTTAAACAACCTATTTTTTTTTTGTTTTGCAGATTCGAACGTCACACCAGAAGATCATCCATTGTGGTTGCATGAGCTAGTTCAAGGGCCCATTTGTCGTGTTACATGTTGGCCTATATTTTTTACCAGAGGCCAACATTTGTCGTGTTGCATGAGCTAGTTCAAGGGCCCATTTATCGTGTTAAGAGTGTCTAAATATAGAGACAAACTAATTTTATGTATGTACAAATTCATTTTTATGTACATACATAATCAGTTGTTAATGCGTTATTAAAGGTTATGCTATGTTTAAACTACATGTTACAAACATCCCGTAATATACGATTGTAAATCGTATGATATCGGTATACCATATTCGAATGATTTCTACTATTGAACTCCTATATATAGGAGTTTATAAACATGATGTAAGTGTTTGGATGCATCATTTATAGTCCACGCTGGTTATCGTCACGTAACTAGATACATATTCTTACATGTTTAAACATAATCAGTCATGTTAGATGTACTAAATACCATGCCTTATCTATTTACATATGTAAGTAACATGGTTTGTACATACCTCGTGGTTTATGATGTCTAAAACATGTTAACTAAATATGTAAATGGATGGGATCCTTTGTCTTGTGTATTTACATACCCATGTAATGATGACCTACATTATGGATGGTTTGCATAATAGTTACGATTTTAATTTGTATGCTTATATAATAAAATGCTTTATGTATATAACTCTATGACTGACTCAAATATTGTATATATTTGTTCGTATAGATCAAATTACGTATTTTTATATAATTTTATATATGGACACAGACAAGGATTTAAAAACTTGTTTACATGTTATGACTGCCTTTATATATACATGCACTCTATCGTGCAATAGTAATACATGTTTTACAAATGTAATAATATATCACTCTATAGTACCCATAAACCTATAGGGGAGTTAGGAATGCACTCTCAAATTGAGTGCGTCTTACCCCGTACATTTATGATTCCATTATTACCGAATCGACCATGCCCAAACCTCAGCCTGCGCCAGATATCCCTCCACAACCACAAAATCTGCCTCTGCCCACAGATCCGAGCCCTAATACTGCCATCTCCGTGGCTAATCCTTCTCCAGAGGAGAACCCCGCAATTGCTGCAGCTCCCACCGCCGAAACCCTACCCAACTTCCTTCTCCAGGAGGACTTCCCCCCCATTGCCAAGTATGCGTAACGGAGGATCCCCCTCGGTACAATGTCCTTTAGCTTTAACTGAAGCGAAAATATGTCTTCCTACAAACCAGGGGAAGGAAAGCTCTGTTATCCAGCAGAAAACTTTCACCCAACTATGTGCGGTCCCCTCGGAGAGTGGGATCCCGCAACCTTGCCCTCAGGTAGAGAAGCCCCAATTTCCCTGGGCTCAACGCCTCCGAGCAACATCCCGCAACCTCAGCAGACTAGCAACACCAACCTACTCAGTTGATGGTACCCCCAGAATCCGAGTCCCAAGCTCGGTTTTTGTCGAGGCATCTAGAGCCTGGGAAGGATACCTCATTGCTCAGTTCTACGGGATTGCGCCTTCAGCTTCCAAGATCTTCCAATCTCTTAATCCCATCTGGGGAAGAAAGGGAAACATCACAGTAAGGCGTACAGGCGACGCTGGATGCTTGGTATGTATTCCTGACTTAGCAACACGTGAGTGGGTCCTGGAGGTAGGGCTTTGGCGTGTAGCTGATGTAATGTTCACCTTGGTGGAATGGACCCCTGTATCCTCACTCCGCAAACCAGCTCTTAGCTCCGCTCCAATATGGATCACACTCCAAAATATACCGGCTGAAATGTACTCTTTAAAGGGCATCAGCTACATTGCCAGTGACACTGAGAAGATGAGACTAGATCCGTTAACAATCGGAGAAGCAAGAATAAAGGTCGAGGTCCAGCTTGGAGCCGTCCTACCATCCTTGGTTGAGATCGAGGATGACAGAGGTCAGATCATCAAGGTAGAGGTACATTACTCATGGATTCCGCCCCGTTGTTCCAAGTGCAACGAGTTCGGTCACAAGGTAGCACACTGCCTTTCTAAAGGTAACACGCAACTGGGAAAAACTGCTCCCACTGAAAGACCGTCTAAAGTTCAGAGAAGTGAATTGCCAGAGGATACCAGACAACCATTAGACCCCCTGGTTTCTTCTCTTGAGCAGCACATAGCTCAGGAAACCATGCAAACTACCACTCTAGTCCCACCCATTCTTGACCAAACTGCTACATTACCTCACTCCACCCTAGGCCAAACCTCACCAATATCCTCAACCACCCAATCACCTTCACCTACTCCCACCATGCCACCGCTACCTATACCGGCCGAGTCACCAAGCCATACATCAACTCCACCTCCCACAAAAACTTCTATCCTTGTAACTACGCCATCACCCAAAACCTCTGATCAAGGCCTGTCGAGATCTCCAAACCAGGCCAGATTCTCTTTTGAATCAGAAGAGCAGATTGTTCAGGAGGCACAACGCCTCCTACGTTCGCGTTTGGTAATCTGTCCTAAGGACCCTCCTAACCCCAAGGAAGGTAGGAAGGCCCAAAAGGGCAAAGGTCGTGTCAACTAAATAGCCAGGATCCCATGCTTTTTTTGCTTTTGATTTTGTTTGGAACACAAAGGCCAAATGCAGTTGTTTTGTTGGAATGTGCGTGGACTGAATAACACCTCGAAGCAGCGCAATATCAAGTCATGGATTTCATCTCAAGTATATATATATATATATTTTCTTTGTTACAAGAACACCGGAAAACCAATCACTCGTAAATATCTTATATACCGGTTTTGGTATCGTTTATTTTATGGGCCCTTATTGGGCTGAGCCCACTTTGTTAAGTTTGTTCTCTCGTCGGTCAAGATTCTAAAATTCTCATGATGGGCCCTTATTGGGCTGAACCCACTCCGTTAATTATGGATGTTGCGCTCTCTCCGCTTCGGTTTCTCCGAATTCTCCGGTAGAATGCACGGGAATGAATTCACTCGACCCTTATGATTCAGAGGAAATTCAATTCATGGATTTTGGCTACACTGGAATGGGCAGCAAATCTTCCAGTTTCTCCGATCTGGAGCTCGCTTTTCGACATTTGCAGACGAAGCGTTCGTGTGAATTTATCAATGGCAAAGTCACCGGTGAAGTCACCCCAACGCCGCTTCCCATCTAGGGTTTGTCATTCTCCACTCTCTCTCCATCGTCTTTCGGATTTTGATGTCTCGCGTTAAACCTCCAGTCAAGCGTTTCTATTTCCCACTTGATCAGCAAGAGCGGTAGCGGTTTGGTTTTGTTTGGAGACATAAATTGAGACGAAAGTAACTTCAAGAATTTATTGATCCTCATCGGATTTTGCGTTGAAGCGTCTTATTTATGATAGTTGTAACTCACTGTCTCTGTCTGTACCGTAAAACAAAAACAAAAATCCTTAAATGTTGAAGTTGCAGTATAACTTGATGGGTTAACTTTGCATAAACCCACGTGAACTTATGAAAGGAGGAATACTGGAAGTGCTTCTCGTTAATGCTCATGGCATTAAGCACACAAATATTATCGGTAAACTATCTTGAACGAAGAACAATTTCCCCCTGATGTTATTACTTATCGAACTTGTATGTTTTCTTCAAATCTCTTGTTAACAGGAAGGCCGGTGTATTACGTGATCATACAATGTGGGACAAAGGAATGCAGGAGCAAAATTTCAAAAGGTTTGAGTTTGGTCACCTGGGGGCGATTATTGTTTTTCCTAGCAAATGGACGTAAAGAAAGGATTGTGAATTGTAGTGTGTGGTTCTCGTGGAGCAGGTGAATATGACAGCGCGACATGGAACCAAAAGTTTGTGTTTCGGTTCCCCTTATCTCAGTGGAGGAATATGCCCTACATCAAATTCAGAATCATGGACAAGGAGTTCTTCAACGACGGTGGATTTGTTGGTGAAACCATGTAACTGCTTATAGAATGCTCCTAGAATCTTTGAAAAAACTTCAGAGTTTTCTCTGTTTGAAACCTTCTGCACTCCCATGTTAGATATAGTTTTTTAAATATGATTTTCATACCACTTGTGTGTATTTGTGCATCTTCTGAATCAGAATCCATCTTGGTGGGATACTAACTGAAGGAAGCGACAGGGGATACATAGAAGTAATGCCGGCTCCTTACAATGTTGTGCTTGATGATGCTACTTATAAAGGAGAAATTAAAATTGGGTTCAAATTCTTTGCACTTGTAAGTATAACTCTGCATCATGAGTCCCTCCTCCAATGTTCCTATGATTTTAGGTGTGTTAAACAAATTGGAGTCCCTCATGACACCAAGAACATCTTTTCTTAGTGACCCCGGACTTTCGGTTCACCTAATGTGTCAGTTTTAGGTGTTTTAAATATGCCGGAACCCTCATCGGGGAAAATCTAATCTGTGTGAACCAGAGTCTCGGATTCTCCTGTTTTTGGGGCTTTAACATATTACAATGCCGTAAACCATTGAAAATCTGCTCTTTGCAGGAGAAGTTGCAGGGACAACCATGGGAAGCGAACGTAGAAGGAAAAGGCACTAAAGACTCGACAGTTCCACCGATCATGAATATCTGGAAGCTCCCGTTGTTGAAGTTTCTGCTGTATTGCTTCAAGAAATCAGCCAAGTACCGACTCAAGGAGAACTAAGATGATGCTGGTTAGCAACAGAACCCTTTACACGGAAATCAGGTTACAGCTAACATGATCACACCCTTAGCCAACGTATCCTTCTGTTCTGCCCTTTGAAACAAGTTAGAATCGGTAAAATCGCGTTAACTGTATGTTTATGCTGATCGATGTGTGAAGAAAGATCCGGGTAGGGATGGTCATGTTGTAGGATATATTGTCAAGATGCTGAATGAATCTCTATGAGAAATCATCTTAATTTCGGTGGTTTTCCATCGTCTAGGAGCTGTGGCCTTATTTGATTTCTGTGTTTATTGCAGAATATAGGAACATAGGTAGCTGCACGGACGAGGTGTCAATGCAAAAGCTTCACAACCTTAAAGTCCATGGCCACTCTTATTCCCGAAGTCGTCTGCTCAACCTGTTTCTTGCCAACTTCATATATAAACTCAAATCCTTCAAACTTTAACGTTTCTTTATTCAAACAAAATCAGAATTTATTTCCTTTTTGAAAATTGAATCGTATCTGTTACTCGTTTTGTACAAGTTAATGGAGTGCATGCGCACTTTTAAATAGGGAGATTTTCAAAAGAATGTCCATGCGGTTAATGAAATATAAATACACGAGAATACAACAATGAAATATGAAATAATTAGCAAATAGCATTGCTTGATAAACTTGTTTTATAAAAGAATGTAGTGTGTTTATTGGCATGTATCATTAGTTGGCTGGTTGGACAACGGGATACGGCTCGCACGTCTGCATCATGAACTCATTCCCCTCTCATGACATGAAGTCATCATCATGTGCTATTTTAGAGATGGGCATGGGCATGATTGGATTTCATTACTAATAAAAAGTTTCGTCTCTCTCTCTCTCTCGACTGATGCGATCTATTAGCCTCATTTCTATTAAAAAAATGCTGAAAAAAATCATAATATTATATGAGCATCATTGAGGGGCACTTTCTTGGATACTTACTGAGAGAAGGAAGAAAAACCCACTTCGCCATCCTCCATCGGACGGTCCACATTGCTCCGATTTTCTGGTCGCCGGAGAAAGGAGGGAATTATAATTTTAACGTTAAAGCTTCAAACGGTCCAAATTCAAAGAAAAAACTGCAGAATCTTTAAAGGTAAAACGATTAAAGATCGTTGCTTCTTTTTTCTTTATTGCGTTTGAATTTTCAAGTTCCGTTATATCATTTGTTTTCTCTGATTCTGTGTTTTTATATTTACACGCAAGAAAGCTAAAAGTCCGCCTTGTTCACCTCCGAGGTTTTCTTTAGTTCGCTCTCTTCTTACCTCCGCACGCCAAACGGCTTCTGCTTTTTTGCTTTTTGTTTTTTGTTCCTACTTTAATGTTCTCGTCCTTGAAATTTCACTATCCAAACCCAAAAGATTCTCCCGGTTCAAATCTCAGATTCCGGATTCCAAACTTTCCTGATAAATTACAACCGAAGCTTCATACTTCCACAACGTTGCCGTGCTCTTTCCTCCTAAGAGCTGAGACTAAGAGATTGAGCGTTCCAACGCAGTCTTCCACAAAGATGGAGACTTTGTCGAGTTCCGATGAGAACTACGAAGTGGGTTGTCGTCAATCGCCTCGTTCCATCGACCCAAGTGACCAGTCTGCCTCGGGAACTCCCGTTTCCTCGACGGTGAGCTCAGATTCCTTTGTGTGTCCTCGGACATGTTCAGAGACCTCAGGCTTTTCAGACAACATAGATGATACCAACAGCTTCTGCAGTGAACCTTCTCCTTCTGATTGGCCTGTCCTCACCAAATCCAAGTCCGAAACTTACAGTGGGTCAGAAACAGAAATGAAATTGCAGAAGAAGGTGTTGGATGTGAATCTTGCAATTCAAGGAATTGCAGAACCAGGTGCTGTTCTCTCTCTCTCTCTCCCCCCTCTGCAAACTTTTAGGAGCTAAAATGGATTCCGGGGTTTATGCAGAACTGGACATGATGAAGGAAAGGTTCGCAAAGCTTCTGCTTGGGGAAGATATGTCAGGAAGTGGAAAAGGGGTTTGCTCTGCAGTGACAATCTCAAACGCCATAACCAACCTTTACGGTACACGAGCTTTCGGGTTTGAGTCAATATTTACGTTGTCCATCGAGTTTGTGCTGTATCTTCTGATTCATCTATTTTGATGTCACAGCTACTGTTTTTGGACAGAATCTGAGGTTAGAGCCGTTGGATCCGGAGAAAAAGGCATTGTGGAAGAGAGAAATGAACTGTCTTCTCTCTGTATGTGACTACATAGTCGAGCTTATTCCAAGGTCACAGAGTCTAAGCAATGGAGCCACTATTGAGGTGAACTTTCTTGGTTTCTTATAAATTGTTTTTTTTCTTCCAATTTTGGTGAAAGTTTGATATGAACTTCATCTAAAAACTGAAGGCCATGAAAGAAATTGGTGCATGCTGTCTAATACAAGAAACAACTTTTGTGATCTGTGTCTTTCAGGTGATGGAGAACAGACCAAGATCAGACATACACATCAACTTGCCTGCACTGAGAAAACTAGATTCCATGCTGATAGTAAGATCCCTGAAAATAAGAAAGAGCGAGATGAGCTCTCAAACATGTCCCCTGTTTTGGCTCTTTGGACTAATATTGATTCAGAAATATCAACTTAAATTACAAGTGGACTCTGTAATTGCCGTGCTGCAGAAAAAAACTCAAGTCTTCTTTTATCTTCGTCTTCTGCAGGAGACGTTGGACAGTTTCCAGGATACAGAGTTTTGGTACGCAGAAGAAGGCAGCTTATCAATGAAGTCAGTGCGTTCTGCCACCGGATCATTCAGGAAAGTTATTGTTCAAAGGAAGGAAGAGAAATGGTGGTTGCCGGTTCCGCTGGTTCCATCAGAAGGTTTGTCTGAGAAAGCAAGGAAGCATCTGAAGAACAGGAGAGATTGCACCAACCAGATTCACAAAGCCGCCATGGCTATCAACAGCAGCATTCTGGGGGAGATGGACATTCCAGAATCTTACATGGCAGCTCTTCCAAAGGTCGTCTTTAAACAAACAGAAGATATTTTACTGTTGTACTCATCAAGAAGATAAATTTTGACGAATTCCGAAACCATTTGGTTCCAATGCAGTGATCGTTTTGATTTTTTGTTCATCAAGAAACTCAGACGCTTTGAATTTTCATGTCCACAGAACGGTAGGGCCAGTATTGGAGATTCAATCTACCGTTACATGAGCAGCGGAGAAAAGTTCTACCCCGAACAACTCCTTGATCGTCTCAACATGGCATCTGAACACGAAGCGCTTCAGCTAGCAGATCGAATAGAGGTTTCCATGTACACATGGAGACGCAAAGCATGTCTGAGTAACTCCAAATCCTCGTGGAACATGGTGAAAGATCTCATGTCAGGCACATACCACCCAGACAAGAACTACATTTTGGCAGAGAGGGCAGACACTCTACTCTTCTGCTTGAAACAGCGTTTCCCAGAGATGGCTCAGACATCACTAGACATATGCAAGATTCAGTACAACAAGGTAAACACGTGGTTAAAGTCGTCGACTTTTATCGAGATAAGCATTGCCCAGTATCATATTAGAGATAACAAATTCCGGGTTTCCGATATCTTTTGTCTACAGGATGTGGGAAGAGCAGTGTTGGAGAGCTATTCAAGAGTTCTTGAAGGATTGGCTTTCAACATAGTTGCTTGGATTGATGATGTCCTTTACGTTGACAAGAGCATGAGAGGTGAAGAAGTATAGAAACCAGATACGTTAACTTTTGAGATATTATGTCTCTGTTTCTATCTTGTAAATCAGGTGGATGTCAACCAAAATCTGGAATGGCATATGCATAAAAAAAAGAAGAAAATACCGAAATTTTTTCAAACCTCTGACCAGAAATAGCCAAGTATTTTCAGGGGCGAAAACCACTACACATTGGATCAGGGATTTACAGGGGCCACAAGATCAGCATAAAGCTACGAACTTTACTATCCACCGGAGTCCATGAATATCTAGACATTATGAACGCGTGACGCGAAAACCAAGGCCAACTCTCCGAATTATACAAGTTGTTGTTCGGGAAGGAAGTAAAGATGGGATCAATAAGGAATGAAAACGGAGATACATATAGTTCTCGGGATCAGTTTACATAATAAATTGAACTGAGCAAGAACCGGAACCCAATTAATTATCCCTATATATATAATATACACATGGAGGGCTGCGACCGAACGCAAAGGGTTAGAAGTTAAAATACACGCTCTCACTTGGCCAGAACCAGACCGTCAAGGACTGTCCGACGATGCACAGGCAGACAGACCGCCAAAGACTCCTGCGGCTCCAAACCTTCTCAAACCCCTCAAAAAAATGATTGCCGCAAGATACAAATACAGATGACGCTTCTTTCACCGAACATCCATGCTTTTTGCTGTGTTGGTCTCTCTCTCTCTCCAGGTTCTTTGTGTGTGGTCAAAAGTATAAAGGAATCCAAACAGCTCGAATCAGCAGTCCTCGTCCATGGAACCAGCGTAAGTCAGCTCAGTCCGTCTGACCCTCATTGCACCTCTCAGCCAACTGGCTGCTCTTAGATTGGTGTGGTCGCTGTTTGATATACCTGACCCTGTCCCTGTCCCTGTGCCTGTTCCATCTTCAATAAGCATCCACGGGTCTATGTCTGTGCTGTCCAGTTCTTGTTGCTTCAGTTTTGAATGGGCTGTGTTTCCAGTTTTTGGAATGGGAGTTATATTTGAAGAAGCTCCTGGGGTGGATGCTGAAGGGCGCTGAAGCAGCGAGAGTGCGGTAGCAGGAACAGCAAGCGGCTGGCATGAGATATAACACCGTGGTGACGGGAGAAGAATTGGCATCGCAGCTTGGATTCGCCACCTTACAGCATCTGGCAACTGCATCCTCTCCAGCTCATTCTGCATTGGTGTCAACGATAAATGAATTTTATCATCAATCAAGGACATGAATTTTAGGTTCAATGATAAAGTGACAGACCTGCAAACTCTCAGCTACATCACGATCAAACGGAGCAAAATCTTTGGAAGATTCAATTAGGAGCTTTGAGGCTGGCCTTGGGTTAAGCCAACGGGGCTGGTGATTGCTTAATAGCCCATGCAATAAAAACAGAAGCCGGTCAAATAAGGCTTCACTGGAACAATCCGACATTGTCATAGCCATAGCGGGAGGATCTACCCTTGATTCTGCATCTGTACTTGAGAGGTTACTACTACAGTATAAGCGAGGAGTGGAATCTTCATAAACTACTTGGCTTCCTAGCAGCCGTATTATAGTGGACCCAAGTGTCTGTCTTGTGCTTCGACTTGAAGTCTCCCTGAAACGTTTGTCATACATGAAAATTGGCTTAAAACTCTGTTTAGTACAGGGAAAATGAACACAGGAAGAGCTGGTTTAATATAAAATGAAACAACAAAGACCAGACATTACCCCCACATGAGATTTAATCAGAGAAGCACGAAAACAAGTTAATAGAGAAACATGCAGTAGCTGTCTCATAGAAGCAAACAAAAAAAGAAGAAGAAACAGTACCGGCAAATGACAGGCAGTAATCTCAGTAGAAATTGCAACCGCAACGATATAGAGGCCCTCAACGCTGCAGGGGAAGATGGCAAACTCTCGGGAGTTGATAGTTTCTTTGGAATACTGGGACTGCTACTACTACCTCGTATCCCCTTTCGGGTGGTACCTGCTTTATTTGAAGGCACTTCAGACACAGAAGAAATGGTTCCCGGTTGCTTGGTTGAACAACGGCTAGCTGAACTTATCAGCTGTTCAATTTGGCTAAACTGCTTCATCAGCTCATTGAGAAATGCACTCCGAGATGCATCGGAGCTATGATCTATGCATGGAAGAACCATCTGCACAAAAGCCCTCTCTGTTGTTATTTCATGGCTGAGACTGGGATCCTTGTCAGACGTCTTTGTTGAATCCATTCCTTCTTCAACCACTTCTCCCTCTTCAATAGCAGCAGTAATTTCCGACTTCTTTTTCTTCTCTGCCTTATGTGCCATAGAAGGAGCACCACTGGAGTTGCCCCAACCCCAACCCCAAGGCTTCTGACACTGGGGTGGTTTGGTGTGATACTTTCCTCTCTCAACAATTGAAACCAGTTTCTGTCTGATAGTTTTTCGGCCGAAAACAGCATCCTGACCAAGGAGGACCCATTCCGCCTGCTTCAACATCGAATCCTCCACCCACCTCCCTAAAAGATGAACCAACTCTGAGAAAAGCGGTACAGCTTCAGGTCTAACCAATAACCTTGTGAGAATGATTTCAATAAAGGTTTTCTCATGCTCAGAAGCATCAGTCGTTTCAGAGGTAGGACAGGATGATCGTATGGCCTCTGCCAAAGACATGTCATGGTTTTCAAGTTTATCGATCAGTGCTTGCTCGTTCAGAAGTAGCCTGAGTTCAACCCATTGCCAGTTAAACTTTGCAGGTTGCAGGGAATCTAGTACGGACATGAGCTTGTCTTGAAGCTTCGTTCCATTTCCCTGATGCCTGGTTTTTCCTTCACTGCCTCCTCCACCTCCCTGTGAATAAACAGAGGCTGGAATCCTAGAATCGATTATGGCATTCAGGAAAAGACGTGCACGGAGAGGAACAAATGCTACTGATTTCAAGTTCATGTCAAAACCATTCAACTCTATCACCGATGCAAACTCAGCATCAGTGGGATCAGCAACGATAAGATCATAGAGTTCTCGGGTGTCTCTCAAGCACATATCCTGAAAAGGATGGTGTTTTATCGCATCATTGATGGCCATTGTCAAAGACTGATAAAGCCGGTGTGTGTCTTCATGAATGCTGGAGTTACTGATCAGAACAAATGGCCTCCACAGAACAAAGGCTAAAATGGCATAAGCAGGCGGAAAGACAAAATTTAGCGGAAGCATACGTTGCATATGCGATATGGCCACTACCGAAGGCTCACCCACAAGTTCCAAAACAAGCCCTTCAGAAACAGTTCTGCAATTACCAACAAGGAGTCTGAACCAATGCACATAAACTTCAATGGAGTTTTCCACTTTAAAGGCTCCAATAGATCGGGCACTGCCATTAGAACTTGATTTCGTACTCCTTACAAACTGAACAAAATCTAGACGTTCCCTTAGTCTCAGAAGACCCACCATCCTCTCAAGAGTTATAACACCATGGATGATAGCTCCAACCACGAGGGCAGAAACAGCTGCGGTGATTTTTGTTGCTCTGTTGAAGGCTATTTTGCTGGTATTGTTCATCATTTCATTTGCAGGGTTTGCATTTGAATCATGAGATTCAGGAGATGACTGATACTGACTCCGGGTAGCCTTTCCTGTCGTGGGGGCAAAGACCCCAGCAAGAGCTGTGGAACTTTCTGTCGCAAGTGCTATTTCAAATACTCGGCGTTGACGCTCTCCAAGAGTTTCCTTGAGAAGGCAAAGGCATGTTATATGGATATGAAGGATGTATCTAGCAATATTGGATGATGAATGATTCTGATTGTAGTTATAACCAACAGAGAAATCTGAAATCCTCGAAATGGTAGAGCCTGCACTATTTATGATAGCAGAAACAGCTGAGGAAACCAGCGAGGGATCGCCCTCTTGGGCTGCACCACCCGTCTGTCTAATGCAATCCAATAATCCAACTATAATTCTTTGAGCAAACTGATATCCATCATCGACATATTTCTCCGCAAGAGCATCTTTCATCATACCAGAACCTACGAGCTTTGTGAAACAGTGAGAGGCCTCATCAGTATGCCGTCGCACCACATCTCGCATTGCCAAACCCACTCTTGAAAGTCGGGTAACACTTATTTTTTGACGTAAATAGTCATCAGGATTATCTATTCCCACTGGAACCCCGAGGGGAATTCCATACTCCCCATCTGACCGTGTATGATCAAGTTCAGATAGAAGCCTCTTATCACATGTTACTTTGAAGTTCTTTTGCCATTCCACTACACTGGCAAGACTCCCATATCTTTTCAGAAGAGACCGAGCATAAACCAAGGCTGCTGAACTCGAAAGTTTTGCATTACTAGGCGTAATTGCTGCAGCACGGGATGTTAGGGCCGACAAAGCCTCGGGAACAAGATCTGACGCCAGAAGAATATTTTCGTACCTGAAAGAAGTTGATGACACACTACTCAATTCGCTAGAGCAATGGACAGACTGGCATTGCACACGTTACAAACTAGAAAGCAAACGATGGCAGCAGATACAAGTAAAGGAAAAAAAGGTAATTCATGGAAAAAGACAGAAACATAATCATTCCTGTAGATTGGTTGGCAACTAGATGTTCAGGCTTGTCTAAAAACACGACAGCAGAAACAATAAAACATATATCCTAAAGTAAACACTCTTTTCTTTAATTTGTAACGAGTTACGAAAGTCACCTTCGAAGTGATGATACCAAAAACGCTTCGCCCACTTCGCATGCATGGTTCTCAACATTTTTCGGTACAATGAGAAGATTCCTCCCACCCTGAATGGTGAAACTTGGGCTAATGCTGGTTTTCGGCAACAGCCAAAGAAGAAATCTGACAGCTGAAACCAAATCAAGAGAGGTGTCCATCAGATGTATTATGGCAGATAACTCATCCTCGCCAAGCTTCCACCTCGCTGAGCTCCTCTCCTCAACAGGAACACCACCTCTATTGAACTGCCCAACTGTCACAATATTCTTCTCGGTCTCTTCAAGAAGTTGCCGAACTATGGCTGCCAACCAAACAGTAATTGACCTCTTCTCAACAAACCGAAGCTGTTTCAAAGAGTTTCCAATGGACACAACATCCACACTGGCAGAAGTTCTGAACACATCATGATTTTCGCCATCCACGTTAGGGCCATGAGGACAGCATACTTTACTATCACAGACATGACTCGTTGAGGCACCCTGGCTACCTTCAATCCTCGCAGCTTGTAGCTGAGCCAGCGACTGCGTTTTACGCACAGTCTTCTGCCTACCCTTTGTTACTTGCTTAATTGAATTTGCTGGTGGTGGATCAACTTTCAAACAAGTCTCTAATGTACTCGAGCCCTTCCTCATCCACCAGTAGTTATCTTCTTCATCTGATGCTACTGGCGAATGTCCTTTGATGCATGAGCTCTTCTCCTCGTTCAGTTTGGGTTTCTTCGCTCTACTACCATTTTCAAACCCTTGTGTAGCTTCGGCTTGATCCATCTTGCTACAAAAAGATCCTCCAGATCTCTTAACACTGCCTTGAGAATCATCCGGCACAGATTCTGTCATACCAGATGACATATCTGGAAAATGCAGTAAAGCAGATATTAACTCCTTTATTTCTTCAATGTCCACACAGCTTTTGGTCATCATGCCCTTAGTTGTCCTCGACAAACCAACTGAAGCAGAATAATGACGATTATGCTTTAAACTCTGATCTTGCAGAACCACACTATCCATATATTTATTCCTATCAACATGCAGCTCTCGCAAAAGAAGACGCCGTTCATTAGAAAAGGTTTTCACAGCTTCAGTGAGCTTAGCACCTCCTAAGATTCGTGCTTCCTCCAAGGTATCACGGACGAAAACCCCAGGTAGCTGCTTCAATATTCGGTGATGTCTCATTCTCTTTTCTAGTCCAACAACAGATCGAATTGCATCAATCATCCCGCTCACTATTAGCTGTCTCGCATATGCTATGGGATAGAAGATGCCCGAACGTATAAGTTCAAAAACGAGCAGTTGGAGGGGTTTCCCTCCTCGGCCGTGTACCTCATGCTGATCAATCCAACAAACTACAATATCGTGCAAAGGACCTGGGCTTTCCAATACATCTGTCGAGCAGCGAAGAAAAATGTTACGCCGGTTCTTCCGGTGCGACCTAGATTCCGCACCCAAAATCTTTTTTTTCAATAGCTGGATAACTAAATACACCCGAGAATAGTCTTTTCTACCCGTGAACTTGATATCCTTAGGCATGCCAGACTGAAAATCTCTAAAATCACATGTCGCCCATTCAAGAAGGAAAAAGACGGAGCAAACAAAGGATGGATTCATGGACCCAATCCATCTGAGGGATGATCTTAAGCATGGGCTGACTTCAGCAATCCAGGCCTCATCAGCAGCTCCATTAGAGAGGTCTTCAAAGAGGTGACCATAAGCAGTTCCAATATCTCCATCCGAGAGAGCCTTATCCAAGGCCTGAACCGCTTTAGCCACATTATGACGAGGATAACCAGAACTCGCAACCTTTGCAAGATCATTGGCACTTCTTTGGATGATTGAGATGATATAATCAAAAGAAAGGAATTCAAACCGTGAATCAATGCTTCTACCCTGCAACTGAGAAGACACTTCCGAAAAACCACTTTTCAGCTTTTCCAAATTCTCATATGCCTTTGAGGCAAAAATCACGTCATTAGGTCCGTATGCTGCTACTGAAGGAGGGATAGGAAAGCAATCCGAAGCAACGAATGTATCGGGCACAGCAAGTATCAAGTAGCGGACCATCTCAATTAGAGCAGAAAGAGTATATGCTCTTCGAGAATTATCAACAAGATCAGAACCCCCAGGAGCAGGTTCCTGGATGAATCGGACAGCAATTGCCACAAGGCTCTGTATGTAGGTCTGTGAAAGTACAATGCTTTCTAAAATTCCATATACAATAGGCAGTAGCAATTGCAGAATTTCAAAGACTTCCTGTTCCTGAAACAAAGCAAATGGGACAATCAGAAGGCAAAAGAAAGAGAAAAATCCATCTTTGAACCATAGAAACCGAAAGTATAATTCAGAGTACTTACATGAAGAAGTTTCAGAACCCAATCGATGATGAGATTAGGAATAAGAAGCCCTTCTGCATGGTGCCACTGGAGGAGGCGCACCATATACCACCATTTAAAATGTAGAGATGGCTCCTTACCATCAGGAGCAGCTCCAGAGGCTGGACTAATCTTCTGCACTGATCCCGCCGTATAGAGCATCTGTGGTGTCCTATCTTTTGTGTGCTGAGTAGGATATGAGTTATTCCGTGCCAAAAGTTCATCCAAGAGGTATTGCAAATAATCAATAACATCTTTCGTCCACAGCTCACAACGAGCAGACTGTGTCTTGTCAGGTCGCACCTGCAAAATGGAAGCGCAAAATGGTACCCTCCACCACTAAAATAAACCAATTGAAGATGGTCAACCTATGATGGCATACTCTACCTGATTAAGATAGGTCACTTTCACAAACCAAGTAGCTCTCAATAATGGGACATTGTTCCTTATAAGGACTTCAAATAAGGATTTTCTCCTATATCCATGTGGAACATTATCAGCCAAAGAGCGTAGTCGTTTGTGCTGCTGTGATAAACCCTGAAAAAATGATAGCAAGAAATCCCTAAGACCCAAGAAAGGATTTCTTTAGTCTTAGACTTCTAGTCGCTATTCGCTAAGTAAACACATTTCACGAGGAATAGGCTACCGTACGCTGGGTTCATCTAAACTGAATAGTGTTAACAAACATGGATTAACACTGCATCACTAAGGATTCTCAGATTTTAGTACCTCAACCCATTTTTTTCTTGCCTCCTCCCCACAATGTCTTTGTTCTGGAAATCCAGGCTTACATAAAAGCGAACCAGAGAGAGGTACCCCATAAACCTGGCCAGCCTGCCAAAAAAAAGGGTAAGAGTGAGTCCACACAAGCTATAGAATTTAAAATTTTGATTGGGATTAAAGTCAGAGAACCTCTAATACTACCTTGCGCTTTAGCGTACGAGATTCATTAATAGCCCTAAGACATTTTCTGACAGCCTGAAAATAACAGAAATACCATAGCAGGTAAACAGACGAACTCTAAAGAGAGCAAGAGATAAGAATGAAAAAGGAATGTTTGTATACCTCTTTGCACTTTAGGACAACAGGCTTTGAAAAATTGTGAACTTGGCTCAATGTAATCTCTTTAGCCTCCTATATCCGTAGCACATAATAAACTCGAATTAAAAGGACACAAATGAACGAAAAGAAAATGATGAAACATTTGGTACATAAAGCCTCACAAGCTGTTTGCAACCCAACCCATGGAACTGACAAATCTTAGACCAAAGGTAGAATAAACTATTACTAACATTCCTACAAAGCACCTAAGAATGTTCAGCCTCAGTAGAACAGCTCACACCTATTTCTCATCCTGGTCATTTATAGATCTAGGATGAGACAAATATATACATATATATATATATACTGTATATGTGAAAAAAATATTAGTTGAGATTTTGCAGAGCCGAGGTTGCATTGATTTGGAAGGACAATCAAATTTGAATGATTGGAGGAACGCACCTCAAGTCCCTCAACAGTTTCCTTGTATCCAAACTGTACATACTCTTTGGTCAGATTCTCCTCAGGGGAATCAGATGTCGGAGGATGAAAATCTGGTGGCCCTAGTCTGTGATGTTACGAGGCAAAAGTAAAACCTCTAGCAAAGTACAAGTAAATCAAGAATGGAGATGAATGGCCAACTTACTGCACCAACACACTCCCCATTGCATAAATCATAAGGCAATATAACATAAAGAGTAGGCTCCCTAGCATATAACACAAACCGACCCGGTTGTAAAGGAGAAGACTGTGAACACAAACTGACAAAACACAAATGGGTGCAGCTGAAAACTAAACCAATGGTGGTAAAGTCACAGAGGAATTACCTGGAATTCAGGCCATTCTTTTCACACTTCAACTTGTAGGGTGTTAACGGGGGAGACCTCCTGCAGCAAAACAGTACAAAAGATGTCACTGAGTGTATAATCAACATATAAACCACTGTATAGCTTCATTCTAACAACATCCCTGGAATTTAAAGAGTGGTTTCCAATTGAAGAGGCATCAGCTCGTCCTGTGTCCCTAGCGGATGCACCACCTATCGCATTATTGTTGACTGCACTAGTGCAGCTGGCAGCATGATACCTTTGCATATCTCCAAACTATAGCCGGCATACTGGTACTAACATCAACCCACCAGAATAAATCCTAAACCTAAATCACATTCTAGTACCATAAGGAATTTTTTTTCATGGACTTTCACTTTGATTTTGCATTCTCCCCTTGCAGTACAAAATAATGTATTCATGGTCAGAAGCCCATCGATAGAAGTAAACCGTCGAATGTAGAATCGCCCAGTCTCAAAATTAACAACAGATGCCAATGCAAGCAGGTCTTGACTTGTTAGAAGACCTAGCACTGGAACAGTAAGGACAGTATCATAATAAGAATATGGTATCATAAGAAAGAAAAAAAAAACAGGAATGAGGAGATTTAAGATACATCCAATCGATTTTATTTTAACTTTAATATGACCTCCAAGGGCTTGACAAGGCTCGGCTCTGATTCTTCGGTAACAGGAGAAAACATTACATATGAAATCCAGTTGGTTGAAATCACATCACAGTTAGATTCTAAAGAAGAGCTCACGAATGTCCTAAAACCTAATCCATCTAACTAGGTATGGCATTCCCCTCCAAGATGCAACACTTCGACTGAAATTCAAAACATAACGAGAAGCAGATCAACTATCTTAACTATTTTTCATCCCTGAGCACATGATATAATGACAAACAAAGACGGACTTGAGTAAATAACGCAATCAAGAAAACAGATAGAAACAAAGATCATCAGGGTAGAATAAATTATCGAGAACCAGAATAGTGAGGCAGACATGAAAGTTTGGAAGTTCAAATTTATGAAGTAAAAAAAAAAACTGAAAAGAGGGTTTATGGATCATTATACCAAACATTGCTATTCACAATTCACATCACACAAAACGGCTAGCTAGCTAACATAAAAGACGAAAAAACGATCAAAGTAGAAAGCTTTAGAACAACGAATCCAAACAGAAGCCGAATAAATGATCTCAAACGACATCGTTCACCGGAATCGAGCTATCAAACAATCACCATAATCCAATTGCCAAATCGAAGGAAGAAAACATAAACTAGGGTTTCTAATAGACAACTAACCGTCAGGAGCTCATTTCCCAGATGACCCACAATCCGGTTCTGAAACCCGAACCAAAGCTAGGGTTTTGACAACAAATACTGCGAATTCGAGCCCAACCCTGATGGGGCAAACTCAAAGAACCGGAGATTCTCCGAACCAAGGGAGAGATGATAACTAAGCAGGAAGAAAGTTACGAACTTTGAAGAAATCGGGCTCCCTGTAGGAAAATTTAGAGAGAAAAAGGCAAGAGATTCAGAGAGGGAACGCGGTATACAAAAACAAGAAAGCCCAGAAGAAGAAGAGCCTCGGATTTCGGGAACTTTGACTGTTTTCCCCTCTTCTGCACTTTTTCTTAGGTGATGACGAACGAATGTTGCTGTGTAAATCTTTTTGGATATTGGTTTACGTAATTTGGGTCAGTATTGTTTCCGTGCTGAAGGAAGAGAGACGAAGCAACAACGGCAAGAAGAAGAGCAGCAAGAAACTCGTCGATCGATCCCAATTCCCAACTAACGCGCATCGCTCTGGTAAGAAAATCTTAACCTTTAGGCAAATATTACCCGTTTTGCCCATCGCATGTTGTCCCATAAGTTTCGTATGTATGGGGGCTTAATGGTAAAAATACCTAATAAGAGTGTAGCGTGAACATGATGGTGGCGGATACGAGGGTTTTCTACTCGGTTTTCTTGACTCTACCGAGGAAGACCCTGGTGGTTGGCTCTCTTCAAGACATGCCTGTAGAAGAACCATATTAGAAAAAGATTTTCAAGCCTTTAAGTTGCTTCTTATCAAAATTCACATAGGAAACCATATTCAAGCTGTGGTCCAGGAATTAAGTGCCTGTTTCGAGATTTCACATTCCTTCAGCCCACCATGATCTTCAACTATGAAAATGCCATCAACAATCTGGTTGCTCTTGTACATGGATGGGCTATCTTGGCCAGATAACACGCTGGAGTTTGCATCCTCTTCCTCTGGAGTTCTTTCAATTTCTTCGTCAATTATGACATCTTCTGCAGAATCTCGAAGAATGATGGCTTATTTTGACATTTACAGTATTCCCAATATTATTTGTTCGCTGTTTGTCAGAATGAACAAGAAAACTCGACAATGGGAAAAAATAAACGAGAACAAAGTATCAGTACCTGAAGAAATTTTGTCTTCCATTTGAGTTTCATCCTCTTTATCAACATTTTCTTCAGTAAGTTCACTAGTGGCTGGTTGAAGAGACTCGATACAACTGTCAGGGTTGTTAAAATGGTGCAGCTGAAGTTCAGCATTTTCCATGGCATGACCTGGTGGGCTCTCATAAGATTCTTTCTTGTTTCCTTCAGGGAAAGAAACGGATTGATTTGTGAATGTATTTCAACGAGGAGGGAAACATAACATTGATATTCTATATTGTTGTTGTTGTCAACTGTCTTAGTTATGAAATTTTTTAAATATTTTTAAAACCCAACAACGTACTTATATATATATATATATAATAAAAGTACGTACTTATTTGGATGCCGAAAGAAATACGATATCCAAATATACCTATAGATTCCCAACTAGTTTACGCAGTCCATGCATATGGTGCGAACATGGACGTATATGTATTCTCTAAGCCTGCTCAGTGTCTAATTTCCGAAATTCCTGACGGGTAAAAATGGGATCCACGAGCGGTGAGGAAATAGAGTTTTCCTTCTTTCCTTTCGTTTGTATATATATCGTTGCTTGGAATATAAGGACTGCATTTTTTTCGTACAGTAGCGTATGTTAATTGTATCTTTCTATGTGGGAATATCAGTAATATAAGGCCTATTCAAATACATTATTACATATCCGAGCCCGAGGCATGTGGTTTCCCCCTGTTTTTGACCACAAAAAGTCAAACCGGAGGAGAGCACAGCATAACCTAAACCACATGGCAAATGCTGAAGACTAATAAGTGAGACAACAAAAAGAAAGAAGGAAAAAAGAAACCCAAGAAGAACATCTCTCTCTCTATCACACACACACACACAGAGACACACAGACAAAGAAATCTTACATGTCCTGAAAAGAGGCAGAATGCTCTCTGTCTCTGAAGGTGGATTTTGAAGTGACCCACATCAAGCAAGAACCTTTATGGGTCTTGATCTCCACTCGCTCTCTCGGTTTGTTTCAGCCACCTGCTCTAGCCGTTATTATTGGTGTAATGTAATGTTGGAGCGTTCTGTGCTCATGAAGTTAGCAATGACAGTGCTGAAGAGGAGCTTGCCCTTATCCTCGCCCGGGACTAGATTCAACAAGGGTTGTGAGTAGACGTAAAATTCTTGTTCATCTCTATGGGACGGGGAGGACACTTTCGTCGTCCTTTACCTCGGCCAGAACCAGGGTTTCATCAGTGTTCATACAGTTGAGTATGAGTTCTTCTAGTAATTCATTGAGAATCAGTTCGCCAGTCTCAGTGCCAATGCTGTCAGTGTCCTCTCTGGTATCTAACCAGTTTCCAGCTCTAGCCATGTCTTTCCTGACTATTTGTTCTAATGCACGAGGAAGTGGTAACTGTAGAAGATTCCAATAAACCGCTTCTTGAACCTCATGAATGATGCTTTTGACGCTAGAGAAGACTCGGGTTCTGGGTTTATAGAACGAAACCCATGGAGGACAACTGCAGAAATCCAAGAGAACTTCATTGATGCAGTCAAAGAGCAGCTCATGATCAGAACAGAGCTGGTTTGGATAGAACAGTACGTTGCTGATCAACACTGGTTCCAGAAGTTGATCTGAAGTTTGCGACTTCAGATACAGCTCTTCCCAATCCGAGTCTACTGCATCCAAAACGGCTTTGACATACTTAAACACCAGATCTTTGTCATCCTTTACAGTTTTCACACAGTTCTCTTGATTTCCAGCTGCAGAATCATTTTCTTCGAATTGGATACAATATGGTTGCACTAGTGCTTCACCTGAATCATTAGAGATGAATCAATGTAGGCTCGTGATGAAGACCTGACTACCAGTATACAAGCCCAGCAGGTATTTGATCGTTCTTACATACCTGAGCATGACCGCATTCTTGCCGGGCTTATATCATCTTCAACGAACAACGGCTCAAGAACAGAAACGGGACTTGACCACTCTGGCAAATCAAGAGCACTTGATTTGGGTTCCTCAGTTTTAGCTAAAGAGTTAGACAGTGACTCTACCGAGGAAGACCCTGGTGGTTGGCTCTCTTCAAGACATGCCTGTAGAAGAACCATATTAGAAAAAGATTTTCAAGCCTTTAAGTTGCTTCTTATCAAAATTCACATAGGAAACCATATTCAAGCTGTGGTCCAGGAATTAAGTGCCTGTTTCGAGATTTCACATTCCTTCAGCCCACCATGATCTTCAACTATGAAAATGCCATCAACAATCTGGTTGCTCTTGTACATGGATGGGCTATCTTGGCCAGATAACACGCTGGAGTTTGCATCCTCTTCCTCTGGAGTTCTTTCAATTTCTTCGTCAATTATGACATCTTCTGCAGAATCTCGAAGAATGATGGCTTATTTTGACATTTACAGTATTCCCAATATTATTTGTTCGCTGTTTGTCAGAATGAACAAGAAAACTCGACAATGGGAAAAAATAAACGAGAACAAAGTATCAGTACCTGAAGAAATTTTGTCTTCCATTTGAGTTTCATCCTCTTTATCAACATTTTCTTCAGTAAGTTCACTAGTGGCTGGTTGAAGAGACTCGATACAACTGTCAGGGTTGTTAAAATGGTGCAGCTGAAGTTCAGCATTTTCCATGGCATGACCTGGTGGGCTCTCATAAGATTCTTTCTTGTTTCCTTCAACACTTGGGAAATCCGCCGAAGCAGATCTCCTATGCACAGTTGAAGATATTTGCTTTTGTCTTCTTCCTGGGCTGCCATGAGGAGACAAATATTCAGGAAGAGAGAGTATCCTTCCGAGGGTTCTCTGAATCTGTTTATTTGTTGAGGTCGGATCCGGATCTCCATTGTTCAACATCTCCGACAGATGTTTCTTGGCCTCGATATAAATATTAGACACCCTTTGCTTTTTGTCAACCTTCTCATGTTTTTGTAAAACTTTAGGTGGTTTCTTTTCAGTCATTGAAGGCCTTGCCATCCGTTCAATAAAGAAATGATCTTTAGTTGGCACACTCTTCCGAAACCCCTCTCCAGATCTGCCATCACGTGGCGGTACCTGATGCTCCTTTCTGATTGCTTGTTTCAGCTTCCTCTTGATCTCAGAGAGAAAGAAATGTGAACTGATCCTTTCATTTTGCACCTTGTTTCTCATCAGAGTTGGTCCAGGTGGTGGACTGTGATTATTCTCCCTTTCTGGACTTAACAAGCTCGCTGGTCCGGGCTTCAGAATGATGATTCTCTCTGAAGATTCACATTCGTTATGATTAAATCTTTCTTGTCTGTCCTTCAGTCTGAAAAGGCTAGACTGTTTCTTACCAGCTGGCGAATTGGATTGCTCTGATGCATTGGATTTCTCAAACAAAGTTGGATTTTCTTCTTCTTTGTCACTTTGACGGTTTTGTAAATCTTGAACATCTCTTGGCACAAGTAAATCTGGATCTTGCAAAAGCTTGAGAAACAATTCCTCATCTGAACCCAGGATCTGAAACACTTCCATCAAATCTTTAGATGTAAGGATTTCACTATCTTCTCTGGGACGGGTGCCGTGTAAAAGCTTCTGACTAATTAAAAACTTGACCAGTTCCCTCAGTCTTTCTTTATAGTCTTCGTGACTCTGGTTCAGCTTCTTTTTCTTCATGCGGCTTCTATTTCTGTGATGAATCTCACAACAAAACTCTTCGATCATATTGTCAATGTCAAGACTGCTCATAGACTGACGATGCTTCTGATTACTACAACTAACATCAAGCTCTGCATTGTCAAAGACATTTATGTGGCCAAAGTTGCTGCAGCTTTTCCCACGAGTCTTGTTTATTCTCCTTTGGTTCTTCCTTCTACAGCTTTCTATCTCAGAGTCTGATACCTGTCCTTCACAATTGTCCCTCTCCTTTATTTCTCTGTCAATGAACAGCTCTTGTTCTATAAGTTTCTTCACACTTGGCTTGATAACCGTTATCGTGACATTTCTTTCTCCACCAACCTTAAACAGAAAGAAACCACCAGATCAGTTTAGATAAGAGCTTGAGACCGCTGAATTTTCACTTTTTCTCGGAAAACAAGATTGAAAAACTCACAACGGTTTCTTGAGAACCCTTGTCGCAACATTCAGGCTTGTCAGGCTCATCGTTCCTAGGATTTCCTGAAGCTGGAAACACAACCGTCAAACAATCATTTCAAATCCAACACAACAGAAATGATGAAGATGGGGAAACTTAGACCTGTGTTCTTTCCAGAAACACGTTTGGTTCCATCCCTTCGGTCTACCAGCAGCTTATGTGCATACCGTCCATGGCGGAAATTAAACATACTGATAAATCCCGACATGCAGCCTAACTGATCTCTTTCATGCCGGGCAGCACGTCGTTGAATTTTCTTTGCCATGGTTTTTTATGACATTCAGTTTAGTATTTTCCTTTTCTAATTTTTCCCTCTTTTATCGACTTGAGTAGAGCCTGTAAGAACAAAGAAAAATTATCCAAGTGTGACGGATAAATAAAATAGCTATGAACCAGGGAACATCACCTAGAATTATAAATACGAGCTCAGATTGACAAAAGAGAAGTCAGGAACATGGTACTCATGGATGAATTCTTAACTGTCACAGACCCTTCAGAAACAATCAACAGAGAAATGCAAAAAAAAATTCCCAATGAGACTTACTAGGAAAGGTAAAAAGAAATCCTTGCGAGACACTGCAGTGGCACTCTTCGGCAAGAAAAACTAACTTGACAAGTAAAGGATCCAGTACCCCAGTCCGAAGCAAACTCCTAAAATCTAACCATTTTTAATCTATAGGTAATGGTGATTAGGAAAATATTTGTTACCAAATGCAAGAAAGAAACACAAACTTGGGATCTCCGTACATATGGACATACACAAAGAGAAACGCCCAAATGAGTCCACTGCAAAGATGCCAAAACTAGTGTAGCAAATCTGATTACTTTCCCTTTGAAAGGGACCACAGAAAAAAATACAAGCAATAAAAAGACGTTTAAAGGAGTACCTAAAATTCTTCTGACATCCTTTGATTCCAAACTTCCAAGAAAAGGAACAGTGGTTGTAGCTGTAACTGGTCAATACATATGTATGTACATATGTATATGGATAAAAAGATTCCAAGGTAAGTAAGAAAAGAAGAACAAAACCCTAGAAATCTAAAAGCTGTTGCGCCAAAACTAATGCTCAAGCTATTTCGAAAGCTTTCTTTTGATGCCAAGACACAAAGATGATCTCTTTCCACCTCAAGAGACCCTGAACCAGCGCCAAGCTTTAGCCAGCGATGAAACGGGGAAGGGATGAAAAAGAAATTGATATTTCTTTGAAGCCAAGGTGTGAAAGAAGACGTCAAAAGTTAAGCTAAGCAAATGAATCCCTGAAGCATGATTCAAGCTTGTAAACTTCAAACAGAGGACAAGCATATAACTCTTATGTTGGAATCTTCAGCCATATTGTTGATCTGACAACTTTTCCAGGTTTGGGAAGCTTTGGGATCGTGGGATGATTTTGGGGGAAAGGCAAAAGCGTTTATTTTGGAAACAGAAAAAAAAAACATATAGCTTCAGTTTCTAGAGTTCATGAAAAATCCAGAGGGAAAAAAACTATTAGTAGGAAGAGATCTCCGTTGAGAAAAACTCAGAGATCTAATGTCAAAAAATGATTCAACAAAAAATTTCTACTGTTCAACATTCAAATAGGGAAAAGAATACTCCTTTTTTCTATGGTGGGCATCTATCTTTTGACAAGAACAGAGAGAGAGGAAGAAGTAAAAGTTGAAGCTTTATTACAATTTTACAACCACAATGGCGTTGGTCTTGGCTCCACAGAGAAAAAGGAAGAACACAGTTTGGAAAATCTTTCACATGGGCCCATCTCTCTCTAGAGAGAGAGAGAGAGAGAGAGAGAGAGAGAGAGAGAGAGAGGCTTTGCAGAGAAGAAAAGTCTATGCTCTGCAGATTTCAACAGCCACCATCATCAACCTCACCAGTAACCTCTCTCTCTAGCTCTGAAATTGAGAGATGGCACCGAGGAGGCTGCATGATGATTGGAGCTGCTGAAGGAGGGGGGAAATGAAATGAACAGTGGGAGAGTAAACATAACCAAAATGCGAGGGGTCGAAATGCAAATGTTGCAAAATACTAAAGGGGAAGAAACTGTAATTAAATCGAACCGCTGTTGCGGTTCTAGGGAATGGATCACACGTAACTATTAAACATACCAATATTCTCACACGCTTAGGAAATGGATTACACGTAACCATTAAAAACACAACATATTCTCACATGCTTAATCGATCGACCACTTCTCTAATCCGTGAAAACTCACCACGTAAAGAACTCTCTAGTACTCAAATCACTATATTACATATGATTGAAAAACGTTACATGATCTATATATTTTTTAAAGTTTTTTTAATATCATAACATTGGAACGTAAAGTATTTGAATAATAGTAATACTTTCGCATATTTAAAAAATTATTTCCAAAACCAAACTCCTAAATATTAAGGGGTAAAAACAAATATAATTAGATGTCATTAAAGAAAGAAAAGGTCCACAAGAGACAATAATTTGATCGCTTTGTCTGATTCATAGGTGGCATCAAAGCAAAAAGCAAAACGATATGTTAAATCAAAATCAACCGACATTGGCCACGAGCTCTTTTGGGTTTGTTTCAAGCAAATAACTAAATGCCTTGATTGTATTTTAGTTGGGACCATAATGTATACACGTTCATAAAAATGCGCGTGTGTGTGTATGTAGTAGTGCATGTGTAAATCTTCACAAATAAGAATCTACCACGGAGTTCGTAAATTTGGAACCTACCGACCGACAAAACTGATATGGACATATGACTAGATGGCCTTTAAGAATGTTAGCAGTGACATGCTACGTGAGGTTCACAGTGAAGCAAAAACCTAGACCTAAATAAATACTTCTATAAACAAAATAAAATTAAATCCTTATATTAAAAAAATAACATTTTAAAAGAATTATTTAATTGATACCAAAAAATTTTTAACAAAAACATTTGTATTTCACGGATTTTAAATTGAATTTTGAGACACGAGAGAGTCAATCAAATATCTTTGGTCCGCCTAACTTCCTTGCCCTCTAAACTCTATTCCGTTACGTAACCAAACGAGAGACTCGGGGATTGGTACAAAGTGAAGTGATTCTTGCGTCTCATCATATATCATCTCCCAAAAAATCTGTTCCCGTGAAGACCCCTAAATTCTATTATGACTCATATCTAGAACTTGATTCTAGTGCCAATGATACCAACCATCATACTGAACCTACGAGTTCATTTTCTCACAAATATATATATATATAGAGAGAGATGAACCTCATTGTAATACCCCGATTCCCGAATAATTTATTTAAATTAACTCCGAGAATAAAATAGGGTAAGACAAGTCTAAAATATAAGGTGATTGGCATAAGATTCGAACTAAGGGATCAACGGGACTCGAACGCGTCGAAAACGACGAAAAAACAGTACAGAACGGACGGACCAGAAGGTGGAACGGACGGACTGCCGTTCGCCAAGCGAGACTGCCCGTTCGCGAAGCGGAACGGACGGACCAGAAGGTAGAACGGACGGACTGCCCGTTCGCAAAGCGGAACGGACGGACCAGCAGGTAGAACGGACGGACTGCACGTTCGCGAAGCGGAACGGACGGTCCAACACCAGAACGGACGGTCTGAGGGTTTGGGAAAAAGTCGCCGAAAATCCTGACTTTCTTCCATTTTCGGCCGCGATTTTCTCGCGACACACCGACCCCACGCGTGAACGAACACCACCCAGACGCAGTGGACGACACCCTCTGGCCCTCCTACCCTATCCCTAGCTCCTATGGCGGCGTTAGAGGTCGATTTAACCGGCTCCAACAGGTGAAGATCACCATTCTGTAACCCAGAACCTGTTCTTCGAAAACAGAGAAAAATAGAGAGATTCAGGGAGATTTGAGGCGGAGCAAGTTCGGGAAATCAAAGTAGGACATCCCAAGGAGGTTCTTGGAAAGTTTCACAACCAAAGACGGCCTGAAGAACACACACGAGCTCGGACAAAAACGCACAGCACTTGAATCCGAGGTGAGTGGTTCGGATTGAGTTTGAGAGATTCTATTTTCATGATTTATGGTGTAGACTAGTGATTCTGCAAGAGTTAAGCACCTAGGGATGTTAAGTATTGAGTGAGTAGCGATTAGATCTTAAATCCGATCAGAATTTGGGCAAAAATGGTGAAAAATCGGACTGAAATCGTGAGGAAGACGAAGTTCTGGGTCCCAGACCGTCCGGTCTACGGACGTAGACCGTCCGTTCTGGGACTCAGCAGAACGAACGTGTAGAAACAAACTAGAACGACTGATCCCACAGAACTCGGAACGTCCGGTCTAGAAAATAACTGAGAACGGACGGTCTGGTTAACTAGAACGCCCGTTCTGGACCTTATAAAACGGACGGTCCGAAGAAAACCAGATTGTTCGCTCTATCCTCGTGGAACGGACGTTCTGCCCTGTAGAACGGACGGTCTGCCTGTAGAACGGACGGTCTAGGCACTTTGACGGAGCGTGTTGGCCGCAACCCCGACTATAGACTCAAATGGATTAAACGGTGATACGGTGAAAAATGGTATTTAAACGAAATAGGATAAAATAAGGATGAACGAACGAAAAAAAAAAAGAGAGGTAAAAGTAAATAGAAGAAAGGAATTAAACCGAATGGGCACGAAGGGTAAATTTAAGAGAAGTACTCGAAATTTGCGATTTAGAAATAACGGATAAATAATTATGGTGATGCATGTGATTGAATGATTAAGGCACCCCGTACTTAGTACCGGTTGACGGCGTGAGTCAGTGCTAGTACGGGGATGTGCGGATTTGGAATCAGTGCCGGTTGACGAACTTGGAGTCAGCACTGGATGTTGTGTGGTTTCGATAATAGTACCGGTTGACGAACTTGGAGTCAGTACTATTACCGAAATGGAATACCAGTACCGGTTGACGATGTGGAGTCAGTACTGGTATGGTTGGGTGGACGTTTCTGGAACGGTACCGGTTGACGAACTTGGAGTCAGTACCGTTAAGGAAATGTATAGTGAAGCCAGTACCGGTTGACGGCGTGGAGTCAGTACTGGTGGATCTGAGTGGTCGTCTTTATGATAGTACCGGTTGACGGCGTGGAGTCAGTACTATTATAGGGAAGCAGGGTAAAGTCTAGTACCGGTAGACGAATTGAGTCAGTACTAGATGATACCGAAAGGAACGGTACCTGATAGTGCCGGTGGACGACTTGAGTCAGTACTATCAGGTATCGAAAAATGTGTGAAATAATGGTAATGTATCAAGGAAGATAAATGATAAAGGGTTAAATGGATAAAAATGAATTCTTGTATTGAGAGACCAGTCGGCACCGTTCTCCATGAGAATGGGCTCTCCGGGCTTAACCCGAGCTGCTCACTAAGCTTTTGCTTAGCCCTCCGTTGTTGAATTTTTTTCAGATCCCGAGGAGCACGAGTAGCGCACAGTGGACGACGACAACTTGTGAAGACATCATTTATGTACGGCTAATTAATCCTGTTTTTGTACGTTTGGGTTTGTGGAACAAGGATTTGTGTGGAATGGTGTGTTTAATTGTGTGTTTGGACAAGTGTGGTTTCCAAGAAACGTGTGATGGTTTTATCCCGCTGCGTACTTTTATGTAAAAATGATTTTTAATTTCCCGTGTTTTTGGATTTATTATATTTTATCGGTATTTGTCCATGTGGCATATCCTGTATACGGGATGCGGGATTCGGGTGTCACAAACCCCGACATCTATCTGTCTCCCGAGTCTATCCTAACTGCCCCGAGACTAACCTTGAGTCATACTAGCAAAACCTAACTCTTGATCCCCAAAGAGATCAAACAACCTATGAGCTCTATCTCGTACCGCACCTACTGACTAGGATGCCCCCACGGGTTTTACCTCCTGAAGACTTCCCTAGTCGATCTATAGGAACTCTACCAAAGGCTCGGAACATGTGCGTGCACGTGCTCCTCCCCGAGAGGAAGTGTCCCTAGTGCTACTACTCTCACCGACTCTATCCGGTGACCCGACACTTCCTAGCTCGCCCCTTCCCATGAACTTCTTACCCGAGGTAACTCCACCTTGACGTGGAGATCTCACCTCCGAACCTCCACCCGATGAATAGTCGGAGCATACTAAAAGTACCTCCGAGTCATACTCCTAAACCGAGGCTACTACCCCTTTACCCTCGGTCTTCTCATTCGCCTTCCGGGACCTACACTCCTTCTTATAATGTCTCTTCTTCCCAGAATACCAATACTCCATCTGGTCATTGGCCTTCTTCTTCCCGCCACCCAATTTATCGGGTTCGTCCTTGACCACTGATCCGTCCCCCGTACCTCGATTAAGGGTACCCTGAGCTAGAAGCTCTAGCTCTTTCATCCTAGTCGACGCTTTCACCTCCTCGACGAAAATTGAGGCTCAGAAATGCTTGAGGACCTCTCGGAGCTACTCGTAAGCAGGAGGCAAGGAGTTAAGCAGATAGACCGCTTGGTACTTCTCATCAACCTTCAATTAAGGTTGTGAAGGTCCGGCAATAGATTACAGAAAATGTCTAAATTATCCTCTATCATTCTTGAGGGATCCATCTTGTATCCTGAGATCCTCTGCATCAGGTACATCCTATTTGGGAGAGATGGCTCTATATGCAACCGTTCTAGCTTCCTCCAGATTTTGAAGGTCGTCCTTTCGGATATGACCTTTCTTAGAACCTAATCCGCTAGACACAACATTATGAGATTCCTAGCCCTTCTACTTCTTTCTTGTCTCTCTTTGAGACCCGGAATACCCGATCCCTTTTCCTCCGGTCTTAATGACCCGGTGGAAAGGGTCGTTAGGCCTCCCGAATCCTCAGTTTCCCAAGTTAGAGTTTTTGGGCTCCCCTCACCAGCATTCTCCCAAGAGGATGGATCATCCTCTAACGTGTCACCTAGCCCTAGTATCTCAAGGCTTATGGCCATCTTCTCCTTCCATAAGGAGAAGTCACCCTTGTCGTCGAACTTCTCGACGTCAAGGCGCTGCATTTGTGCAGACATCGCTAAAGAAACCTACCTCCTGCCCCGAGGATTATCCGACGATACTAAAACCTGGGAATGACTAAACCGACCCTAGGAATACGTGAAAACAGACCTAAGGAATGAGACCGATCCTAAGAGGACCTAATCCTAGGTATTTTTCAACCTAACAGACCTAATAGACTCTAGAACCGCCTACTAAGACCTGATTACGTCTAACCAAACCTACCCCAAGGCTAACACTATCCTAATCAACCTAGATCAGACCTAAAACCGAGCCTATTCTGTCCATCTGACCTAGGCCAACCAATAGTGACTTACTTACCCTTGATCATACTTTAATAAACCTAATCAGATCTAAACTAAATCTAAACTGACCTAATTAAATCTGATGAGACCTAAACTTAGTATATACAGACTCCCTTATCCTCTAATCAGACCCTAGGATACACCAGGATAACCCAATTTGACTAAACTAGGCCTAACCAAGACTTAAACAGTCTTAACAAAACTGTGCAGTCCTAAATTAGACACCCTATGGACCTTACCCACTGCTTAAAGTCTAAACACACTCTTTAGAACCAACTAATCTAGTCAAAACCTCCATATTCAGACCTAAACCGGTCAGAATACCGGACTCTATGATACTTACTAGCTAGTCTGAGGTCTAAACATACCTAAAACTTAGTGAATTTCACTAACCCTAGCCAATTGGTACTATATTGACTTAGACAAGGGTGAACCAATTTATACAAACCCTGAAACTATCCTAAACCAGTCTAAACAGTCCTAAACCAGATACTTCTAACCCAATCAAACCAATCAAACCTAAAACTAACCAATTTTATCCTAATCAGACACACCCAACCCTAAACCGTATAATCTGGACCCTAACCAATCAATACAGACCCTAAACTCGGCAATCCCAACCCAATTTGGACAAAACAGACCAAATATTAGACCTAAATCGGCCTAACCTGATCTAAATTAACCTAAACCGAAGTTAATCGACCTAAACCATAGTGGGCTGTAATGATGTCAGAATTTGCACCAATTTCTATCTATGACCTAAACTGATCTGGGTTATCCCAAACCGGACTAAATTAACTTGAACCGGTATGAACCGGTCCAATTGACCCCAAATCGGACTTAAACCGATCTAATTGACCTGAACCGGTCCAGTTTTCCTAACCCGACTAAACTAGTTCGATTTTGAATCGAGCCCGGTCCAATTAGATAATTCGATTTAATCGGCTAAACCGGATTAAACCGAAGAATTCTAATTTCGGAAGCGTAGTCGCCGAGTTAACCTGGTCAACTCAGACGTTGACTCACCCCGGTTTTCGACTCGGTCGTGACTCGGATTCTGTCGAAAAAACGCCGGTTCTTCATCGGTTTTCCCCCTCACAACCTAGATCTAGCAAAGGAATAGGCTAACTAGGGCTGGGTAAAAAAACTCGAAATTCGGGTACCTGATCCGACCCGCGAGACGAGTACCTGAAATTAGGGTATCCGAGAATTCAACGAGATGAGATCGGGTAATCAATTTAAAAATACCCGAATTTCGGGTTAGGATTCGGGTATTGATTTATAGGTCGGGTAATTACCGGCGGGTACCCAAAATTAATTAAATTACAATTATACCCTTAACCTAAAAAATAAGCTCTAATTTTCTAACCTAATTTTACAACCTTCTCTCTTGTTCACGCAAGTCTCACGCTATAACCTATACTTTTGTAATCTCCTCCTCCCATTTTCTCCATCTTCCATTTGAACCATAATCTCGTCCTCATCATCATTAGTTCTCCTCATGCAACTATGAGTCTTCCCTCCGAGTGAAGATTTCTTTTCAGGTGACAAGATTTCAGAGGTCTTTCTCCTGTCGACGCGACACAATTTTGTTCTTCGACTCAAATTATGGCGTGCTCGTTTCCTTGGTAAGTTTCTTTGTTTTCTGTGTCCTTATGTTGGATTTCCATGGATATAGACATGAAATCTCAGATTGTGACTTGTTCTACTCAGATTGTGGATTACCATGTTCTCTGAGATGACTTTTGTTCTTGATTTACTGCTTTTGTAATACGGGTTTTGTAAGAAATAGTTTTCTGCATTTTCTTGGGCTGATTGAAATTTACAGAATTCTAAAATCTTTTGTTGAGTAGTTCTGGTCTTTTTTGTGGGGTTTTTTTTCCTTCAGATTTTGTTATGAATCTACATAATCGGTACAAAGCTTGCTTGTTTTGGGGTTGAATTATCTGTTGGATTCGTTCGATTTTCACTCACATCGAACGTTGCATCTCAAATGAGTTAAATAATAGTTTCGGTATCACAAAGTGATAACTCCTATTATTCTCTATATTTTGATGAGAGTTTGTCTGGTTTTATAGGATAATCACATGCATTCATAGACATTCTAGGCATGTTATGACACAAAACTCGGTTGTGTTCTAGTTTTGCAGAGTTACAGGTTTCGGAGATGATTGGACTCGAAAAGGAGCTAATTGGAGCGTTAAAGGAGAAGTCCGGATGAGGTACTCATGTTGCGACATCAATAACTTTCTCTACAGAGGTCCAAATCATGCGAGACTTGTACCATTGGAAAGAGCACTTCAAGAGCTTCGCAGAACCAAAATCGTTTAAATCCGACACCGGAGCAGAAAGTTATGAGCGAATTCGTGACAACAGAAATCTGCCGTGCAGGGCCGATTCCAGTTGGAATCGGTCCGATTTCAGAACGCAGAATTCGACCCCAGGAATCTGGATCCGGTCCGGATCCACCTGGAAACGGTCGGATCCAGTCAAAAATCCTGTTTCGCGATTTTCAGCATCCGAATGGGAATAAGACTCTTGGGAGCCGCCCTAGGGTTATAAAAAAGACCTAGCCACGTCCTAGAACATCAGAGAGCCTTAGAGAACACCTAGAAATAGATTTTTGTAGAGCTTTTGGTGAAAGAAGAATAGGAGTTCACGGGATTTCGGGAAGAAGAAGGAAGATTCGATCGTGGAGACTACACATCTACATGAACTTTTCTCTCCTCTCTTTTATCTCTTTTCTTTTGAGCTTTTTCTTGTTTTCCATGAACCGTGAGTAGATCCACGACTATGGGTTAGGGATTCGTTTTTTGTTTTGGGTATGTTAGAACCCTAACTTGGATTTCGACATTACGCTTGTTTCGGTTTTATCGATTTGTGTTTTCTTGCCTATTGGTGTTTGCTGATCACTTGGCCAATTGTTTTAGATTCTGAATCACATAGGAATATGGGTTTGGTTTCGGATCAAAATCGATAAAATAGATCGTATTATTCACATAGGAATATGGTTTGATCGATCTAGGATTGATGATAGCGTTCTTCATGCATCTAGGGTTAACTTGAATAGATCGAAAGATTGACGAGTTACTCTGTAGGTAGGGAGTTAGTAGACCGAGAGGTGAATTCTCTATCTTTGTTGCTTGATGATTCCCGAATACAAGTCATAATCCGTTATTCTCGCATGCTTAGTAAATACACATACACGCGAATACGATCCCGATACCCGTAGTCATCCTTGTTTGATAGGTTACTCGTTTTCATTGCTTTCTTATTTCGTTTCCTATAGATTCCATATACTTCCATCATCACTTGCTTGCTTCCTTTGATCTATTTTCGATTTAGATTTGGATTTAGCAACCGGTCCTCGTGTTCGACCCCGTGTTACGATGATCCGTATCCTTGCGGTGAGTTGTGAATTGGGTTATAGATTTTAGACTCGGTACACACGTATCACAAAGCATTTGGAAGATTGAAGATATTCCTACCCAAGTAAATGTGGTTAATGATAATAAGGTACATTTACCTCATAAACATAAATCTGATGCTTGAAATCATTTTAAAAAAAACTAGCGACGGAAAAGAGCTATATGCGATCATTGTAGTTCTTCTATTAGTTGCTCCATAGTTACAGGTACATCGACAAGTGCTATGTTGAAACACTTAAGGGTTGGCCTCATGAGGATAGTGATGATCAAAGTTCAAAAAGACTAAAGCAAACGACTTTGTATCATCAAGCGAAAGGTGATCAGACTGGAGGAGTTTAATCGTTTGGTATTTAATCAGAAATTATGTCAGAAAGCTTTGATCCGGATGATTGTAATAGATGAATTACCCTTTAGATTTGTTGAAAGAGAGGGGTTTAAGAATTTTGTGTGTGTTTTTCAACCCCGATTTGTTATTTCGTCAAGAAAGACGATAACTAGGGATTGCATGAATTTGTTTATAGAGGAGAGGAATGTGTTGCGTGATTTTTTTAGGAAACACAAAGGAAGTGTTTCTCTCACAACATATACTTGGATATCCGTTCAAAACATAAACTACATGTGTTTGACGGCGCATTTTATTGATGATGAGTGGAAGTTGCATAAAAAAATCATCAACTTTTGTCCAATACCCAATCATGCGGGGGAAATGATTGGCAAGATGGTGGAGAAATGTTTGAATGCTCTTAAGATAAAGAAAGTATTTACTATCACGGTTGATAATGCAAGCACCAATGATGTGGGATTAAAGTACTTGAAAAAGAAGTTTAAGACATGGGGAGCAAGTGTTTTGGATGGTGAGTTTTTGAATATAAGGTGCGGTGCTCACACTTTGGGTTTGGTTATGAAAGATGGTTTGAAGGACTTGCACAAATCTATTTGTCGCATTCGTTTGGCAGTTCGTTATGTGAGGTCTTCGACAAATAGGGTTGAAAATTTTAAAGAATGCTTAGAACGATCAGATCTTGATATTAAAGTTAAAGTTTATTTCGATGTAGAAACAAGGTGGAATTCTACATATTTGATGTTAGATTCAGCTTTAAAGCTTAAGAAAGCGTTTGATATGCTTGAGTCTATAGAAGAATCGTATATGGAAGACCTTTCAAAAATGGTTATGGCCCACCAAGAGAGTTTGATTGGACTTACGCTCAATCTTTTCTACCTATCTTGAAGTATTTTTATGAGCGACTTTGAAAATCTCTGGAACCCGATACACTAGTGGGAGTGAACATGAGAGAGATATTTGGTTTGGGGTATAGAATTAAACAATTGTTTAATTCTAGTGATGAAAGTAAAAGGTCTATGGCTGCGAGGATGAAGATGAAATTCGATAATTATTGGCATTCATATAGTGTGAACATGATTGTTTTTGTAGCACGTGTTCTTGATCTCCGATACAAGTTGAAACATGTGGTTTGGATGATTCGTGAAAGTTATGATGATAAAGCTAAAGTAGAAGAAGAGATTAGGATGCTTGATGATGCTTTGGAGAGATTGTTTAACTATTATGAGAGTTTTCATTCTAATGGACAATCATCCATTGCACAAGTTCAACCAAATCTTGCATTACACAAGGATGTTGATGTGATTAGTGATGAGTTTATAGACTCACAATTTGAAGACTATGCACAAGGGAATGAAGGTGGGATATCAAAGAATGAGTTGGAGAAATATTTTTCAGATGAACGTGAGAAATCAACAGAAAATTTTGATATTTTATCTTGGTGGAAGGTTTTGGGTGGAAAATATCCAATTCTTTCTCATATGGCAAAGGATGTTTTGGCTATACCGGTATCAACCGTTGTGTCGGAAGTTGTCTTTAGTACGAGTGGTCGTGTTATCGATTCATTTCGTAGTTCTCTTACTCCGCAACTAGTTGAAGCTTCGATTTGTACTCAAGATTGGCTTGATCGGATTATGGACCGATATCACTTGAAGAATCGTTGGATGACCTTGTAAAATTTGAAGAAGGTATGATTTGTTTTATTTTTATGTATGTATATGAATATTTTATATATTTATTGTTTAATTTTGTATGTTTAATTTTGTAGATTATCCGATATCAAAGGGTAGTGAAAGTCTTGAAAGAAGATATGAATCGGATTAACAAGATACACAAATGGTAAGTTTATTTGTGTAGGTTTCATATTGTTTGATTTTTTGTTTTATAATACGATTTATTTTTTTCTTTCTTCTTGACAGGTCGGAGAAGATGATAAGGAGGACACATGGTTAATATGGTTGTGAAGTTGCTTAGTATAGTTGTGAAGTTGCAAATGACAATGGAATTAGAATCTATATATATAAATAAAGATGTTTAAAGGCATTTAGTGAAGACACCTCATCGACCTACATGTCAAGTTTTTAGATTTTGACTGGCTTATTAATCTTTATTAATGACATAAATATCTAATAAATAATTGTAATTAAAAATGCATAAAAATAAAAGTCATCTTTATATATCAATAATAGAAACGCTTGGCGCGGAGAAAAATTCTTGTCATATTTTTTTTAACATTTATTCCATGTAGTTAATAGTTAGTGGAGGTAAAAATTAAAACAAAAACGGTGGTTACGAGGGTGGAACGTCGGTTACTAATGCGATATTTACTAAGGCTTAAAATCTATATATATTAATAAAGAAGTTTAAAGAGATTTGGTGAAGCCACCTCATCATCCATGTGGCAATTTTGTTAATTATTATTGGTTATTATAATCTTCATTAATTGTTGGATTATAATAGGTTAAAAAGGAATAACTACATATAATTTGATTAGATAAACATTAATTTTTATATATGAAAATAAACATTAATTTTTGCATATGAAAAATCTATTTTAAAAAATTTAGGTGAAATATATGTTGACGATAAATGTCAATAACTTTAAAATATAAAAAACATCATCTATACAAAAAATATATGTTGACGATAAATGTCAATAATTTTAAAATATAAAAAACATCATCTATACAAAAAAGATATGTTGACGATAAATGTCAATAATCTATTGCAGTTTAAAATAGAAAAAAATCATCTATGCAAAATAAAATGATAATATTTTAAGAAAATTATGATTTCAAATTAAATTCTAAACTGACAATATATTATTATAATCATCAAAAAGTTGCTTCATGTTACCACAAAATATTAATCTTAAATCATGTTTAGAAATTAAATTAAATTTTATTTAATGTATATGAAGCTCTGATTAAATGCAATAGTACTATATTTGCTAACGTGATTTGTTAATATTCCTCAATGTCACGGTGTGGTTCTCCTTCCCATCTTATATCCACCATAATTGATTCTTAATTGAATTAACCCAATGGAAACACCGTTCTGAAAACGTCATCATCCGCAAACATAAGCGTAACGATACAACCAGTCGACTCCTAAATTGGTTTAACTCAGGGTCCTCCACATCGCGTTGCTTTAAAAAAAATATATGTAAAATGAATTTTTTTCATGGATTTTTATTGTTTGCTACAGTTTTGGACGTGAAATTGATTAAACGTTTTGGAATGCAATAGTGTTATATTTGCTAACGTTTAAAGGCATATGGTGAAACCACCTAAGATCCACATCATCATCTATGTGGCATTGGTTTTAAATTTTCAATAGTCTATTAAAATTCTATATATAATTATTTCTTTATTATATACAAAAAACATCATTGTTATATAAAATATTAATTTTGATCTTAATTTTATATATTATTGAGTTTTTTAATTTGATTACCTTTAAATAAAAAATGTTATTTGTCACGCATAAAAACAAAAAATATCAATAGATTATTAAAATTAAAAAGAAAAAAAATTATCTATATTATTAAAATTTTATTTTGAATTTAGTCTTATATATTACGGAAACTTTTGTTTGGTGATACTTAAAATATATTTGTAATATTTATATAAAAAAGAAAAATAACAATAGATTAGTGTAATTTAAAAAAATATCAAGTTTATCTATAATAAAAAGAAATAGAAAACGTTCTCTTGGGCTTTAATTTGCATTGAAAACCACAATTGTTTTTAATTTATTACAGAGTAAAACCTGTAAAAAAAATTAAGACAAAAAACGGACAAAAATTGACCGACAACTTTTATAAACTCTTGGACAACTTTTTTAACGCACCACTCAAACTTTGATCGACAACTACATCATATATATATAGGTGTGTATTCATGTGTCCTTTTTCTATGCGATTTCGATGGTAATAAAACTACGTATTCATCAACTTTACATCAGTAAAAGGTGAGCGTAGTTTGCTATTTGCGGTGAAATTTATTATATTTGTGATTGTCACTAATGGTTATTTTTTAGCTGAATATACCAATTTTCCAAACGTATACTCTGTTAAGGATCATTATTCAGACTCTCCGACATGACCACTCTTGCTGTAGTTTCTAATTGTGCAGGCATAGGTGAACATTCCCATTTCTCACTTCTTCTCTGGTACAGAGATGAATCGGACGCACTGGAATGAGAGGGATCCGAGGATTGTATAGGTATGGAACTACACAGTCTAAGTGATAACTTAAAGGAATTAATTGAGCTACTCATAGCAACAAGATGCATCTACTTTTTCGGTTGCCCATCTCGAGAGAACTTCAAAGTTAAGCGTGCTGGCCTTGGAGTAAGTCTTAGGATGGGTGACCTCCTGGGAAATACTTTTCGGGATATGTGCGAGTGAGGACAAAATATGCTAAAAGGTCTCGTGTTGGTGTGTGGGGATAACTCTATCATTCTGTAGCGGTCTCGGATCGTAACAGATACGATTTATAATTGTACTGGAGTTTTTGACATAATGATACACCGATAGGGATATGTAGTTTTTGGGAAGTTGTAAAGGCTGGAAGTTTTTGGAGAAGTTACAAAAATAGTTTCTAACGATTACTTAGAACTTGCTCTATAAGACCACCTTTGAGGGCTGTAAAAATTTATAGAAGATTTTATGTTTCTGTAATCTTTAAATCCGGTTTCAGAGCATATGTAGAGATGAAACCAGTAGTCTGTGTATAAGTGTGTGTTAAATTATATGACTCAAAGTTTGTCTTTTTATGCGAAATGTTCACAAAGTTTACGTGTAAAGGATTTCTGATGATCGCAGGTAATTGGAAAAATGATTGGTGGAATCACAATCGTTCGTAATCACAATAAAACATTAAGATTCTAATCTTAACTTTTTATTGGCGTTACGATTGAGTTTTACAACGTTTGGAGTAAATGATCTATATATATATATATATATATATATATATATATATATATATATATATATCTACTAATTACATATATACATACAATACATATATATACACATATTATATGTATACATATATGTATATATATAAATAAATGCAAAATTTTAAATCCTTATTGGTTATTTAAAATCTTTATTAAATATATATAAACTTTATTAAATATATATAAATTTTAAATCCTTATTTGACTATCATAAAGTTTTATACATGAAATTTTTTTTAAAAAAAGTTAGATGACACATATTCTAAAAAATAAACATTCCACTAATTTTATATGAAAAATATGATGTTTTTAAAAATTAGTTGATTCTAAAAATAAAAATAAAAATTAAATGACACACATATTCTAAAAAAATAAATATTCCACTAATTTTATGTACCGAGCCGAGAAATCATTGGAGTTGGTTCATGGAGACATTTGTGGCCCAATCTCTCCAACTACACCTGGTGGTAACAAATATTTTCTGCTCCTTGTTGATGATTATAGTCTGTTCATGTGGATTGAGAACTTAAAAAACAAGAGTGATGATGCTGATGGCTTTTAAGAAAGTCAAAGTCGAAGTAGAGAGGCAAACAGAAATGAAAATGGAAGTTTTCAGGTATGACAGAGGAGGAGAATTTCTATCAAGAGAGTTCACACAATATTGCGAAGTAGAGGGGATTCGTAGACAAACGACGGCACCGTATACCCCACAGCAGAATGGAGTCGTGGAGAGGAGGAACCAAATTGTTATGGAGATGGTGCGGTGTTTGTTGAAAAGCAAAAACATGTCATCGATCTATTGGGCCGAAGCAGCGAGGACAGCCGTATACATTTTGAATCGATCTCCAACTAGAGGCTAGTGTGGAAGAATGCCGAATATCCAACACTTGAGAGTGTTCGGATGTGTTGGTTATGCTAAAAATGTTAAGCCACGCCTCCAAAAGCTTGAAGACAGAAGTATGAAATATGTTCTCATCGGATATGAGTCTGGAATGAAAGCGTATCGCTTGCTAGACCTGAAAACGAGAAAGATAGTGGTAAGCCGAGATGTTATCCTGAAGGAAGAAGAATCTTGGAATTGGAATAGTCCAGGAGACAGAGAAGCAAAGAATTCAGCAGAGCAGGTGAATGTGAACTTCCGGGAACAATTGAGAAGTGAGACACGAGAACAGAGGTGCGAGAAGTTGAGACAATAGGATTTGAGATAAAGAGTCCAGAACTATCACGAGAAACTGAAAGAAGAATAGAGACAAAACCAGAAGAAACAGATGACATAGACGATATTATTGGAGAAGGACCGAGAGGGTATCGATCACCGCGGGATATGTATAGCGCAACACATGAACTGGAGGGAGATTTGCATATATCTCTGCTGTTCGTAGGAGAACCTACATCATATGAGGATGTTGTACAACATAACTGCTGGATTCATGCTATGGAAGAGGAGATGGAATCCATTCGACGAAACAAGACATGGGAGTTGGTTGATTTGCCGGCACGACACCGAGCCATAAGACTGAAATGGATCTACAAGCTGAAGAAAAACCCAGAGGGAGCAGTAGTGAAACACAAAGCCAGACTTGTGGCTCGGGGGTATGTGCAGAAGAAAAGGCTAGATTACGAGGAGGTATCCGCACCGGTAGCTCGACTCAAAACTGTGATGATTCTCCTGGCCTTGGAGCACAAAAGGGTTGGGAGGTCCATCACATGGACCTGAAATGAGCCTTCCTAAATGGCGAGCTACGGAGGAAGTATATGTGGTACAACCACCGGGGTTTGTTGAAAAAAGGGCAAGAAGAAAAGGTGTTGAAACTACGAAAAGCGTTGTACGAGTTGAAACAAGCTCGGAGGGCTTGGAATGCAAAGCTCGATCAATGCTTGCAGAAACTCATATTCGAGGGATGTGCATTGGAGCACGCGGTGTACAATCGGATCACGGTTGAAGATACCCAGATAGTCGGCGTGTATGTTGACGACTTGATCATAATGGGTTCAAAACCAGATCAAATCGAGAGGTTCAAAAACCATATGAAACAAAAACTTGAGATGAGTGACTTGGGCTTATTGAGCTATTACCTTGGCATCGAAGTATCACAAGGATCTGGAGGGACCTCATTAAGTCAGACCGGATATGCCGAGAAGATTCTTGAGAAATTTGAGTTGACTGATTGCAAGCCATGTCGAATTCCCAATATGGATCCAAGGACCAAGATCAACAAGAAGGATGAGAGCTCACTAGTAGACGCAACCTTGTATCGAAGTACCATCGGAAGTCTGCGTTATCTAGTTAACACTAGATATGATCTAGCTTACTCAGTCGGAGTTGTGAGTCGATTCATGGAAGCTCCAACAGAGAAACACATGGAAGCAATGAAACATATTTTGAGATATCTAAAGGGAACGATCAACTATGGTTGCAGGTATGAAACAGAGGACAATGCATTCGGATTGATCGGATATAGTGATAGCGATCTTGCAGGTGACATAGATGACCGGAAAAGCACCATTGGAGTTCTTTATTTCTTAGGAAATCGACCAGTCACATGGCTATCTCAGAAGCAAAAAACAGCGGCGCTATCTTCGGGCGAGGCCGAGTACGTCGCAGCTACCAGAGGAGCATGTCAAGGAGTATGGATACGAAGGTTTCTCGGAGTGCTCAGAGAATGCTGGAATGACAAGATGATACTGCGAATTGACAACAAGTCAGCACTCGCTCTCACCAAGAATCTGGTGTACCACAACAGGAGTAAACACATCGAGGTCAAACATCATTTCATCAGAGATTGCGTCCAGCGGGGAGACATTGGCGTGGAGTACGTAAAGACAGAGGAGCAATATGCTGACACTTTGACAAAGTCATTGGCACGGGGAAGATTTGAAGAACTTAGAGAAAAGATTGGGATCAGGAGCCTCAACATAAGCAAACAAGATTACGGAGGAGAATGACGTGGATTAATCTTGTCTAAGGAGGATACAGAAGTTTTGCTCATACCAAGACAAATCTTAAAAACAATTAAAATATCTTTCCATGTTTAGTGGCTGAAAATATGGGTTGTCTGCTTGTCTTTTTCTTGGGTTGTTTGTTTGATTATTTAACTTTGTTTTCTATTTAAATTGTAATGCAGTTGAGAAATAAGATTGAACTGTGAAATTTTTCTAAGTTAGAACAACGAAATCCTCTGGTTCCAAACTAAAATTAAAACTTTCCAGGTTTGAGAGCATTCACACTGATCAGAAGCTGAGAAATAATATCAGGCTTACCCAGAATTTTTCTTCTTATTATTCATCTTAACTTTGTTCTTTAAATACATAAAGAAAAATAACTGATCACATTTAGTGATCCTACAGATAAGGAAACAGAACAGGAGTGAGAATCAATTCCTACGAGAGAGGGAAGATTGGGCCACTCTGATTTAGATGGTTTGCGATTTATTTCAATCGGTGTATTTCGGTTTTGGTTTCCTGATCCGGACCGGTCTTGGAACATGAATAGCCGGTGTATCACGCTCAATATCTATTGTCGAGCCTTGAAATTTTTTGGTGGAGATGTTACAGTGGATGGGAGACAGAGAAAGAAGTCGCGGAGTACATACTAACAAGATGTCTTAATTTGAAATCTTATTAGAGAATATTCTGTCTTAGCCACCTTACTAATCATCACGATTTTTTTTTGTTGAATGTGCTTTGTATTTCTTCCCAAAAAAAATTATGTACAAAAAACCTTTCCAGGTCTTTATAAAAGAAACCGAAAAGGTAGACAGATTCCCATGTTTAGAAGGACCCAAAATTAAAAAACTCTGCTTGTTGAAGATCTGATTAGCGCCATGATCGTGCTTGCCTGAAAAAGTACCAATGCTCTAGTAGCTGCACCATCTTATCTCCGCGCGATGGCGGCAATTGCCAATCCCCATCTGGGGCCGCCTAGCAGACTGTCGCTTGTCTATGTATCCGTAGCTGCCTGAGACCAGATTCCCCAATAAAGTCTATGAGCGGACCGAGGTCGGTCCAAGCGTCACACCAGAAGGAGGCTTTCCTGCCATTGACAATCTGTACTTTAATATATCTCCTTGTTGTATCACGCATTTTCAAAAGTCGTCTAAAGTTATTAGAGACATTTGCTACGTGTAGACTGTCGCTTGTCTATGTATCCGTAGCTGCCTGAGACCAGATTCCCCAATAAAGTCTATGAGCGGACCGAGGTCGGTCCAAGCGTCACACCAGAAGGAGGCTTTCCTGCCATTGACAATCTGTACTTTAATATATCTCCTTGTTGTATCACGCATTTTCAAAAGTCGTCTAAAGTTATTAGAGACATTTGCTACGTGTAGAGTCTCCCAAAACCCATGCTTCTTAGTAACATGCTCCTTTATCCAATCCACCCACAATGAGTTCTTCTTGGAATATAAGATCCATATCAGCCTTAATCGAAAGGTGTTATTTGCGTCAGCCAACCTGTATAGCCCGAGACCCCCTTCATTTTTAGGCCGACAGATGTCTGCCAAGATACCCGATGAGTGGCGGTGGTGCTTTGTTTGTGACTCCATAGAAAGTTTGCACATAAGCTGTCGATCTGCTTTAGAAGGTATTTGGGCAGAGCAAATATCGCGCTCCAGGAGCTCACCATCCCATAGATTACCGAGCTTATGAGCTGCAATTTCCCGGCCGCAGATAAAGCTTTACTCGACCACGCTCCAATCTTTGCTTTGATCTTTTCAATTAGAGGTTGGTAGTCCTCTCTAGATAGCCTCGTCGGCGATAACGGAATCCCTAAGTATCGTACAGGGAGGCTGCCTCTACGGAATCCCACCTCTGTGCATATTCTTTCGGCCTCATTCTCTTCCACTCCAGCAATAAATAGTTCAGATTTGTCTGCATTTAATTTCAGCCCTGAATATTTCCCAAAATCTGCAAGAATCTGAAGTACCTTAGTTACGGACGCCTGTGAGCCCTCAGAGAAAATCATCAGATCATCGGCGAATGCAAGATGTGTAACTAGGGGTTCAACGCATTTAGAGTGAGGCTTGATTTCTCCTGCTTCTGCAGCCTTGTTTAATAATCTTGATAAGCCTTCCATCGCAAGAATGAAAAGGTAAGGGGAAATTGGGTCCCCTTGTCTTAGTCCCCGTCTGCCTTTAAAATATCCTTCAAGGCTGCCATTGATGGAAATCGAGAATTTAGGAGTAGTTATGCATGATTTTATCCAGCCCACGAACCTGGCAGGTAAATTAAGGCCTTTCAGCAGGTTGATAACATACTCCCAATCGAGGGTATCGAACGCCTTGCGGATGTCAATCTTCAGCATGGCATTCATACGGGATGAGGCACGGTTATAATCTTTGATGAGCTCTGCTGCTAGCAATGTGTTTTCCAGCATTAATCTGCCTTTGAGAAACGCCGATTGATTCGGAGAGATGATGATGTGCAAAACTCGAACCAGCCGCTTAGCCAAAATAGTGGAGATTACTTTGTAGAATATGTTACAACAACTGATTGGTCGGAAGTCAGTCAATGACACTGCAGTTGGCGTCTTCGGAATTAGAGATATTGCTGTAGCGTTTGCCTGTCCTAGGACAGCACCAGATAGGAAAAATTCCCTGACTGCTTCAATAAGGTCATCTCCGAGTATCGACCACTAAGTCAGCTAGCAAATCATCAGTCCACTGGGAAGGGATGAGATCTCTGAACCATTGGACACTAGGGGCCTGAACGTGTTCGTCTCTCGCTCCAATCAAAGAGGTGAAATACCGAACCGCCTGATCAGCAATTTCTTGTTGGGATTCATGGTGCAATCCATTCTCGTCCACTAGAAAGTGGATCATTCCTGGAACGCATTGCTCGGTGGAAGTAGGTGGTGTTACGGTCTCCAAGTCTTAGCTAAGTTACCCGTGATTTTTGTCTGAAAAACCTTTAACTGTCGACAGCTAGTAGAATGAACTTTGCACGGACTGCTTTTTCCTCTTCTGCCAAGGCCGTTATGGGTGAGTTAAACAGAGCGGTCTGTAGATTCTTTAGCTTTCCTTTGGCTTCTTGCACCTTTTTTGTAATCTGACTAAAATTTTCAGAATTTAGTGCCCTCAATGGTCGCTTCAAGTTTTTTAAGCCCGAACAGAGGCGGAATTGTGCACTGTCAGTCGGCATTCGGCCAGTCCAGCTCTCTTGCACAGTCCTGAGAAAATCAGGCAGAAGAGTAATATGAGTGAAGAGTTTAAAGGGTTTGGGACGACTGACCAACGTTTCCAGCGGCCGCAGTATGATGGCCGAGTGATCCGAGTGAGCTGGTGGAACGAATTCTGCCATTGAATCAGGGTAAACTTCTGTCTAGGTTGAGTTGCACATTGCTCTATCAAGTTTCGCTGAGATGGGATTTGCTGCTTGATTATTGAACCAGGTGAAGTAGAGACCTTTACCGGGTATATCGGCAAGTCCTGCATTGCTGATGCATTCTTCCAGGTCTGATAGCCCATTGTTGGGCGTATAGTATTGGGCCTGGTTGAAACTGGAACGTTCATGAGGATATAGCACCTGATTGTAGTCCCCCATAAGGACCCATGGTGTTGATGCCAGGGGAGGATAGTTTGAGAGGTTGACAAGCTCTTCCCATAAAGTACGACGTTCAGCAGATGTATTTGCAGCATATAGGAAAGTGGCAGTGAATGATATCTTTGGGCCTTGACATGAGATACCACAAGTTACTGATTGTTTTGTGGATTTGTAGATAACCACCGAGATAGAAGGGTCCCATAGCAACCAAATTCTCCCTTGTTGGGATGAACCAAAATCACAGAAGTGTTTCCAATCGGGAGGTAGAACTGCTTGAATTCTGCCTGCATTGGTCTCGTGAATATGTGTTTCCAAAAGAGCTCCCATAAGCACTTTGTTTTCCAAAATCCACTGTTGTGTCAAAAATCTCTTAGTCGCAGAGTTCAACCCTCTAATATTCCAAGCAAAAATCATGAAAATCCGTCAAACGTGGGTTTAATTTTTCCCCGTGGCCGGGTCTTCCGGGTAACTGTTGTAAATCCTTGGTTTTCTTTGACTGTTGCTTTAGACAGAGTGATATTCATCTGCTGTTGACTGCCACTTGCTGATTTTGTGCTGATCTTGGTTACTGGCGTTGTAATGTTGCCCTTGACAGATGGTGCATTATCCTTAACAGTTTGGATTATCAGCCGTTGATCCTGACTTTGTCCGGTCGGTGTCACCTGCTCTGGAGTAGCAGTCTGGTTAATCTCGTTTCCTTGAGACGCCTCCTGTGCAGGAGGAAGTTGTTCTCGGTTGGGGGAAATCGACTTGCGCCTATCCGGCTGAGGGGATACGGCTCTTCTTGCTGGTGGAGGATTCGAAGGACAGTGATGCGCATTATGCCCTATCTCAGAGCACAATCTGCATCGAGGCGGCAACCAATCAAAGGAGACATTAACAGTATGTTCTATTTTGCCAGGAAGTTGTACCATAATTGTTGTAGGAGGAGGCTGCTGCAGATTAACTTCAACGTAAATACGAGCTACTGCTACATTCTCCTTATCTCTCGTTGCCCTGTCAAGGTAGAGGGGAGTTCGAAACCCAGTAGCAATCCTGCTCAGATTCACTCTATCGAACAACTGATGGGGCACATTCCGCAGAGATGCCCAGGTGCGGAATGATGTTAGCGCTGGCTTTTCCGGCCTGTGGAAGGGATTCCACGCAGAAACAAACATTGGACATTGTCCAATATACCAGATTTGTCTGCTGAGAGCAAAATCCTTGACTGCCTTTATTGGGGTTTTGAACAAAAAAGTATCGTTCCCAACGTCTTGAATCTTGATACGGGGCCCTCGTCGACTCCAGATTGCATTGACGACTCCGTTGATGTGTCCAAAGCTCGGTGGTAAGCCATAAAACTGGCATATGACGAATTCTTTCCATTCGTCTGAAGCTTCAAACAAAGCTGTAGAAAAATAAAATGCGGAAATAAAATAAGACAAATAGAAACGAACGGAATTACTTTTATTGCTACATCTCTTCTTCTTCTAGTTTCATTACAATGAAAATAACTCACATATTTATAGGAAAATTAACAAATAAAATAAAAGGAAATATAGATATAACGGAAATAAATATGATTCACAATATTTAACATAATATTGTATTCCTCCAAAATCTAGATTTTCCTCCGATCACATATTCATTTTCCTACTTCAACATTCCCCCTCAAGATTAATTTTGAAAGAATGCAAAAATCAATCTTGAAAAGATAATGCGATAAAAATCCATAGACATTTTCATTGTCTTTTGAAAAATCCATAAACACCAAATTTAGTTCTTTTAGAGAATATTACCCATGTTCAAATCACTTCGCTTGACTTTGAAGTTCTACCTTTAACTCTTTTTGTCATAGCACCTCGCTTGATCTTAGAGTTTTTAGGTTTGACTTCTTTTTGTCACAAGACCTCGTTTGATTTTGGGATTTTTACTCCTATTTGAACGATTTGGATACATGAACATCCGAAACTAAAAAAAAGAAGAGATTGAGAAAAAAAAAGAAGATATAGAGTAGAACGAACCAGACTCTGATACCATGTAGAAAAATAAAATGCGGAAATAAAATAAGACAAATAGAAACGAACGGAATTGCTTTTATTGCTACATCTCTTTTTATTTTTGTTTCATTACAATGAAAATAACTCACATGTTTATAGGAAAATTAACAAATAAAATAAAATGAAATATAGATATAACGGAAATAAATATGATTCACAATATTTAACATAATATTGTATTCCTCCAAAATCTAGATTTTTCTCCGATCACATATTCATTTTTCTACTTCAACAAATTAACAAATAAAATAAAAATAAATATAGATATAACGGAAATAAATATGATTCACAATATTTAACATAATATTGTATTCCTCCAAAATCTAGATTTTTTTTCGATCACATATTCATTTTCCTACTTCAACAAAAGCTTCCTCAGTTATCTTGATAAGGGGTACTCCTGTGGGGTGTACCTCCGGCGTTCGAACTTTTTCCAGTTGTCCGGCGTTGGGGAAGAGAATGGGTCGGAGCTGGCTGCGAATCCTTAGCCACTGGTGGCCGCTCGACGTTTGGTATCGGAGTTGTTTCCTCCTTACTCCCTGCTGCCCGTAGAATCTCAGGGGATGGCACGCTGATAGAGTCCAAAAGAAACTTTTGGTCTTTTCTATCAACATTTCGAACCGGAGAAGAAGTCTGAGCTCGTCGCATCTCAGCCGGGTGGCGATTTGCAGAACGAGAGCGGTTGATGGAGTGGGAGGGAGAAGGTGTAGAAGAGGATGTGAAGCTCAGAGGTTGGGGGAGCACGCTTCGCTTTCCTGATGGGATCTCAGGCGTTAGCTCAGCGGAGGGGCTTGGGTGACAAGAGAGAGGTTGAAAGGGTGGGAGTGGTCCCAAGATCCCTGGGGATGGAGGAGCAGAATTACTTCGCAGACGTGGTGGCATGACGGTCTTCAGTTGTGGCGGCCGGCAGTGGCCGGCCGTCGGGGGTTTGATTTTGCAGGAGCTAGGTTTAGAGATTTGGGTACAATGACGTGTTTTGGTAAAGTTAGAGAGAAGGGGGAGGATTTTCTCTCTCTAAAGTCATCATCACCCACTAATCATCACGATTTGACTTCATGTCAGCTTATTTTCAATCACTGATATTATGCATGCACATACTTTTGTTTTTCTGGCTGTGGAAGATATATCAGATGGGATCTAGCTTTATCTACATGGTTTGGCATGAAAGAAATGTGAGGCTGCACAGATCGAGCTTCGAAGACTTATCACTGCTCCAAAATGAAGTGGATCGCTCCTTCCGCACCAAGATGGTGGGGCTTAGATCATCTCATCCAGAACTAGCTAGTAAGACTCTCTGTCTCTGGTGCACAAGGCTTTGATTATTCGTCTACACGTTTGCCGGGTTTTGCTGGCCTCCTTTCTACCCTCAAGCTTGTGTTTTTCTTTTGATGTTTTGGGACAGCCTTCCAATGAAATGAACCTTTGTATGGATACCACTCTTGTAAGGACCAAGTGTTTTTTTTTCATTTCTAATACATAACCATTACATTTTGATCTTCGCAAATAAGCGGCGAACATGAGCAGCAATCCAAATGCAAATCGACCGGATATTGAGGAACATTTTGATCTCAATGAACAAGAACCACTCAGTCGATCAACACTCCCACTTACAGGATTCGGAAAGAATTCAAGCGCAACCACATTAGAGCTACACATTCCACAACATATTTTGTATTTTATCTACTTTTGACATGGTTATCCGATTACATACATTTTAAGTTGGATATTTTGTACAAACACTATTTTTTATATAAGATTTACCACTTACAAAAAAAGATATTACAAAAAATAATATATCAGATGGGCTTCGTTAAGATCTTGTGGATTAGGTTGTATTTAGGACAAGCCTTGTTTTGTGTAACCGATTAAGATATATGGTGGGATCTCTCATTTCATTGATTAAGATTCTATGGCCTATATATATATATATATATATATATATATGTATCTTTTCGCATATATATTCGTGTGAAGTTTCGTGAAATCCAAAGCACATCATGGTATGATGGACTAGTTTGTCGTAACCTGGACCTGTGTCACTAATAACTAGGAACATGCATTCTCTTTCTTACCAAACGACAGAGTTCCTATGAATGAGAAGACCACGTTAACGTTTACGTGACTTTTGTTTTCTGTTTAATCCCTTCTTAATGGAAGGTGAATAGACACCCTCTTTCTTATCTCTTCTCGCTATAAAGGGTTCAAACCCTATCCTACCAAATCACAAAGACAAGATCATACAGAAGGTGTCTCCAGCGACGACATTTGTAAGTTTCTGTCTCTCCCTCATGGTTTCTTCATCATCCATATGGTCAGTTTTAGGGTTTCTTACATGCTAGCTCCAACAAAGGTCTCATCTTTGAATTTGGGTTTCTTGTTTTTACAGCTAAATCGGTTTGTTAAACACGAGGAGTTGTTATAATATGGATAGGATCAGTGTTTTGCCTGATGAATTGCTGTTGCAGATTCTTTCGCTGGTTCCGACAAAAGATGTCGTTGGAACAATGGTTTTGTCTAAACGATGGCAGTCTCTATGGAAGATGGTGCCGAAACTTGAGTATGATTCTCTGATCCGCAAGACTAGACAGAAGGTTCACGGATTTTGTTTACTGGTCTTTGCAATTGCATAATGCTCCAATTCTCGAAAGTCTGCGCCTTCGTGTAGATTCAAGGTCTGCTTCTGCAGAAGATTTTAGAAAATGGGTGGGAATTGCAGTTGAGCGCCGTGTGCGTGAGCTCGACATTTGGTCTTGCTATGGTGATTACGATGAGGGGATTTGCATGCCGAGTAGGCTCTACACTTGTGAAACTCTCGAGAGATTGATACTCCGACAGTACGTCCTTGTGGATGTCCCTTTTTCGGCTTGTTTCCAGTCCCTCAAAACTTTGCACCTCATACAAGTATGCTACAAAGAGGCCGAGTGTTTAAACAGGCTTTTATCTAGTTGCCCTGTTCTTGAAGATTTTGTTGTGGAATGGTGTTTTGAATGGATAGGCACTTACACTATTGCAGTACCGAGCTTACAAAGATTATCTACACGCAGCGTGGATGGAGGGTTTGGCGGGTTGGTGATAAATGTGCCATCTTTGAAGTATCTGCATATTGTAGATCATGACGGTGGTAACATTTCGGTGGTAAAAAACATGCCTGAGGTGGTGGAGGCGATTGTTGACATTTCTGTTGCACATTCTCAGAGGCTTCTAGGATTTCTTACATCAGTCAGGCGTCTTTCCTTAACTTTAAAGGTAACTTGTCTTCTTTTGTTACGAATGGATTAATTTGAGACTGGATATATATAGAAAAAGAGAAAAGGTGGGATTTTTCTTTTTAGTTGAATGATTCCCCATGACGTGGTTTATGTACTTAAGATTCTGTCATAAGCAGGGGGTGTTGTGTCCTATCGGCCTTGTCTTCCATAAGCTTGTTCATTTGGAGCTATACACATGTGACCTTGTGCGGTGGGATCTACTCACGTGTATGCTTGAATGTTCTCCGAATCTACGAGCTCTCGAACTCAAAAATGTATACATTTTCCTCGACCTGCTGTTTTCTCTTTCCAGTTTCTTTCTTGATGATCCGTAATATTACCGTTTCCTGTCATCTTTTTTCGCAGGACGGATCATACATGGATCCCTCGATTCAGTGGAGACGACCAAAACATGTCCCTCTGTGTCTGTTGTCAAGCCTCGAAACATTTCGGTGGAAATATTACAATGGAACTCTGCGAGAGAAAGAAGTGGTGGAGTACGTCCTAACGAATGCGATGTGTCTGAAGATGGCATTTATATTCCCAGAATTCTCCCATTTAGAGGTGGAGCTTCTGATTCTGAAGGAGTTGGCTTCCATGGCTAGGGGTTCATCTTCATGTCAGCTTATTTTCGGTGCATATCATGCGTAGACAGACTATTCTTTCTGGGTGGAAGGAAGATATATCAGAAAGGGCCACTTAGTTAAAAACTCTCCTTAACATGCTGTGGTTTGCTCTGATGTGAACTTAGGTGTTATGAAGGATAAGCCTTGCTTTCTAGTAACTACTGTCATATGATTTTACGTTGAAACCTCTCTTTTGTTAGGGTTGGATTAATATCCGGTTTACGGTTAATGGTTTATAGTTTGGTCTGGTTTATTTTGATTTAGCCAGATCGAACCAAACTGAATCTCAAGTATGTTATTTCAGATACCGGCTTGATCAGGGTATCAGGTTCAATTTTCGCTGGTGTACGATCGATTTATTGTTCCTTGCTGGTATTTGAATGTTGGAACGAGAGGTTGGGTTGATTTCATTATGTAAGAGACTGCATGTAAAGTTTTTTTAAAAAAAAAAGAAATTTGGAACTTATGTTTGACTTTTTTGTTTTGTTTTTTTAATACTTCAATTTTTTTTTAAATTTTAAAAAGTAATACCTATTTTTTTTTTTATAACGAAAAGTAATACCTATTCGGTTCAATATTGAAATCAATACGATAACGGTACATTATTATTTAGTTCGAACCCATTCGGTTTTGTTTAAACAAATGGAAATATAATCCTATAAATGGAAATATAATCCTAGTAAAGTTAACATATTTTTTTTTTGTTAAAATGTGCATCTATTAAATCAAAAAATCAGAAAGTAAGTTACATGGCGGTTTTAACACCGCATAACAAAATGGAGAGAACTTCCATGGCAGGTGAATACTACAGAAGAGCATTTCCAAAAAACCTTTTTCATGCTTGAGGTTATCATGGTGACCTTGTCAAGTGAAACCATGCTTGGGGCAGGAGATTTTCTCTCGGCTTCGTTCCATTGTGGCCAGAAAGGATGATGTTTTGCATTAGTCGATCAAGCTTGAGTCGGGCAACTGTGATGCCCGTGGCCTGGGATCTGAAAATGCGGTTATTCCGCTCTTGCCAAACGAGGTAAGTCACCGTTTGGAGTGTGATTTTTTGCAATCATCTGTCGTTGTCTCTCGCGACCCACGCCTTCGAGCCAGCGGGTATAAGGGATAGTTAAAGAGGGGGTGCCGCAAAGTACTTCCATAGTCCCAAGCTGTAGGGGCATTCGAAGAAGAGGTGTTGGTGCGCAAGTTAATATATATATACACACACACTACTAACGTTGAAGTCCTCTATTTGAATCTTGCATATAAGCGAAGAAAACCTTACATATATCGAGCCAACGATAGGGTAATTTTGAAATTTATGAGAAAGAAAGAATGGTGGACTCGGCCAGTTGCTGAATCGAAACACAGAAGAAGCTGATTCGGAAGAGAAATTACATAAACGAAACCTCTGAAGCTGCAGACACCATTGTTGAGGAGCTCATGTCACCAAAGGGAGTTGATATCTTCTTGTTGAATCTCGATGTTGACCATCATCAATAGGCTCAAAGGTATGGAGAAGAACATGCATTCTCTTTCTTACCAAACGACAGAGTTCCAATGAATGAGAAGACCGCGTTCACGTTTGCGACTTCTGGTTTCTGTATTTTTTCTTTTTAGTGGAAGATGAATAGACATGCTTTTTCTCCTCTTCTCGCTATAAATGGTACAAGAAGTCGATGGTGAAGATGTACATGATTAAAAAAAACGGAAAGTAGGATCGTCATCTTGCGTTTGGGATCATATGACTAGGATAAGTGTTGAATCTGCCACTTGTAATCACTGTGATAAAACCTTGTATGCTTTGGCCACTAAAGCAACATCACACTTAAAACGTCATGTGGAACACAGTTGCAAGGCAAGGCCTAAGTTTGTCAAGGTAGATGATATGCTTATTGGTTATGATGGAAAATCGAGGGAAAAGAAGGAGATTTTGGAGAGAGAAAAGGGTTAAAATGTTGATTGTGCATGAGTTCTCTTTCTGTTTCATTGAGCATATGATGTACAGGTATATGATGCTTTATGTCAATCCTGATCTCAAAATGATATCTAGAAATACAGCCGCAAGTGATGTTATGAAGTTCTATGAGGGTGAGAAACAGAAGTTGAAGACTGAGTTAGGAAAAATTCGTAGTAGAATACGCTTAACTTTTGATCTTTGGACAGATATTACTCATGAAGGTTATATTTGTGTTACGACACATTACATTGATGAGGATTGGAGTATGCATAGTAAGATCATATCATTTTGTTCTATGCCTCCGCCTCACATGGGAATGTAGATATGTAGAAAAGTACTTAATTGTCTGGGAGAATGGGGTATAGAGAGAAAGATCTTTCCTCTTACTCTAGATAATGCTTCCAACAACGATAGTATGCAAGACATCTTGAAGTATCACCTCAATAGACAAAATGGATTGTTGTGCAACGGTGAGTTCTTCCATGTGAGATGTTCTGCATATATCTTGAATCTTATAGTGCAAGTCGAATTGAAAGTAACTGATGGTGCTTTGGAGAAGATAAGAGAAAATGTAAGATACTTCTGAGTCGAGAGATTTTAGATCTTGTGTGGACCAACTTCGTACTAATAATGGATCTTCCTTGATAATGTCTCCACACGTTGGAATTCTACCTATGAGATGCTTGATAATGCTCTCAAGTTTCAAAGTGCATTCTCTTCTTTTGAGATGATAGATAGGAATTACAAGTGTTGTCCATCTGATCAGGAGTGGTCTAGGGTTGAAAAAAATACGCAATTTCTTGCAGCCCTTTGATGAAATAACTACAATGATTTATGGCTCATATTATCCGATGTCCAACTTGTACTTCATGAATGTATGGAAGATCGAGTTTCTTTTGAGAGAGTATGCACAAAGCGAAGATGATGTTATTAAGAGAATGACTGAAAGGATGCAATTGAAATTTGATAAATATTGGGATGAATATAGTATTGTGTTTGCCATGGGAGCGGTGCTTGACCCAAGGATGAAGTTGAAGGGGTTGAAGTATTGTTATGAACAACTTGATACAAACATGAGTGATTTTAAGGCGGACAAAGTGAAAAACAAGATGTATGTTCTCTTCAAGACTAATTTTGAGGTGTCCATTTTAAGAAGAGCAACTCATTCAAATCCAACCGATTCAAATGGAAAACGGCAAAGATCGACTCTTCACAAAGTAAGTTCTATTCTTTTTATTCATTTTATTATTTTTTCACTAATGGTTTCTTTTTGTTATAACATTTTTCAATATATGATATTATGTAGGATTTATATGGATGTGATGATGGCGATTCTTTTGACGATGGATCGGGGTCGACTTTAGATAGGTATTTGTTTGATCACAAATTGAACTTCAAAACCCATGACAATATGGACATCTTACAATATTGGAAGGCTAATATCGGACGATACAGTATGGAATTGGTTCTTATGGCATCAGACATTCTTAGTATTCCTATAACTACAGTTGCTTCAGAATCATCTTTCAATATGGTTTTCACGTGTTAAACATGTATAGAAGGCGTCACTTGCCTTCAAATGTTCAAGCTTTACTATGTGCTCGCTCTTGGATGTGTGGTTTTAAAAAATTTGGTAAGTATATAATTTTATAACATTGACTTAGTATTCTTTTTGTTATGTTTAAAATAATTTGATTTTTGTTTTTGGTACATAGAATCTAGATTTGGTTGCATTACACCTACCGATGGTTTTCTAGCTACGTTTCCAATAGAGGAAGAGTTTACAAGGGATCAATCTATGATAGAGATGGATGACGTTTCACAGACCAACTGAGTCTTCTAGTATTATGACTTCGAGTGATTACATTTTTTGTGCTCGATGTATTTATGTTTATCGATTAAGCATGTTATTTTGGACTCAATGTTATCGACTATGAGTATTATTTTGGACTCGATGTATTTATGTTTATACATCGGCTATGGATGTTATTTTGGATTCGATGTATTTATGTTAATCGTTTATACATGATATGAACCTTTACTTGCAGAAAATTATTAGGGTCGGCCCGAGCCCGAACCCGAGCCCTATAGGGTCGGGCTTCGGGTTCGATTTTATAAGCCAAAAAAAATCAGGTCGCCCCGAGCCTGAACTCGAAATCTTCAGGTCAATTGCGGGCTCGGGTCGGGTCGGACCAGGCCGACCCGATTGACACCCATAGGATACAGACCCTTTCACAAGACAAGTTCATGCGAGGGTGCGTTTGGAGTCGTCATTGCGGAAAGGTGTAAATTTCTATATCTCTCTCTCCCAGTTTCTTCATGAGTTTATGGTTAGTTTTAGGGTTAATTACATAAAACCTCCAATAAAGCATTTGAAATTTGGTTTTTGGTGTTGATAGTTGAATCTTGAGAAACAGGACGGATTGTTAAAATATGGATAGGATCAGTCTATTGCTTGATGTATTGTTGTTGCGGATTTTTTCTTTGGTTCCGACAAAAGATGTGGTAGTTACTATGGTTTTATCTAAACGGTGGTAGTCACTTTGGAAAATGGTGCCGAAACTATAGTGTAATTCTCTCATAGACGAGACTAAAGAGGGAATGTTTGTGGAATTCGTTTAATGTCTTTACTTTTCAATAAGGCTCAAATTCTAGAAAGTTTGTGTCTTGTATTTGAAGAGGGGGTTGTTCGTCCAGTAGATAGATTTGAGAATATGGGTTGCAATCTTGGTTTAAAAAAATGTGAGATGGTTCAAGGCGCAAAAGATCTAAAAAAACAAAGCGTGAGGCGCAAGGCGAAGGCATGCATCTCACGGATGCGAGGCGTGTAAATAAAAAATTATCGAAAATGAATTTTAAATATATTGTAAATATAAAATTCAATTACCAAAATATCTAAAATAAATCCAAGTGAAATAAACAAAGAGGAAATGCAAATATTTATTAATGAAATATTTAATCAAAATCGGCATCTTCGTATTCTCCATCATCTTTATAATCTTTGTCTTCACCGATATCTTCTTCCTGCTCATCGAAATAAGCAATGCACTCTCATTTATGAATTGACGAGGAAGAAAGAGAACTATTTTTTGCACTTGTTGATCCTCTAGTATGATAACTACGATCATGGACTCCAACAACTCTACCAACTTGACTCCACATGAGGCCATCATCACCAATAAACACAAAATCATTATCTTCATCTGAGCTACCTTCCATTCTACCAATTAGTCATTCATTGCTTTCATCAATATCTTCTAACATAATAGGATCCATGGTGTCATTCATGTTGTGTCGTCGTTATTTAATCGGCTTTGTGCTAACTTATTCTTCTTCTTTGTGTGAATCTGGAAATCAAATTTAAAACATATAAAAATATATAATTTTATATAGTGCAAATAAAAAGAATGTTAGATATTACTTACTTGTTGAAAAACACTTCAATTTCTTTCAAAACCAGTGGCACCGCAAGTGAAACTAAGGATCTTTATAGCAAACTTTTGGAGATAGGGAGTAGAAGATCCAAAAGAAATCCACCAATCCGCTATTAAAATGTAAAAAAAAACAAAAGCATTAGTAATTCCTAATACAACACAATTAATATAATATATATATCTTAAATTTTAAAATTTGATACCTGGAGATTGTGTATTCCTTAGTCTAATGGCTGTCAGTAAACCAAATAGACCATTTGCAAATCTATATTCTGCTAATTCTTTTATTATTAGATTTTCCGTATCGAAAGAACCTGACAATTTGGAAATACACTCGTAGACACCCTTCATAACTTCTTCACAAGTTATGTTTGGATGATCATAATAGAGACTTGGGTTTAGAAAATAACTGGCTGCATACAAAGGTCGATGAAGTTGGCATTCCCATCTTCTATCAATATACTCAAATGCTACATTGTAATGCTCATCTTTCAATCTAAAACTCGAAGCAATAGTCTCTATAACCCTATCCATGGTTGCATAAATATAACTCATTGATGGTTTTTTCTCTCCATCAACAATCCTGAGAACCTTAACAAGAGATCCTGTCAACTTAAGATCTTCGTAGAAGATACAGTGTAAATGTTAACAATTGCCTCCACCACCTCAGGCAACTCCTCGACCACCAAAAATTCACTTGTGGAACAATTTACAATGTGCAAATACTTTAAAGAAGGAGCATTTATCACCAACCCACCATGATATCTTCCACACATGTTATGTGTAGATAATCTTTGTAAGCTCGACACTGCAATATTGCAAGTTTTCTCCCCACGGGGAACCATTCCACAACCAAATCTTTAAGAACAAGACAACTAGATAAAAGCCCATGAAAACACTCGCATCTAAATTGTTCACTTGTATGAGATGCAAAGTCTTGAGGGACAAGAAACAAGCTTGAGAAAGCACATCCACAAGAATGTATTCTCGGAATATCAGAGTCTCGAGATCCACAAGTGTACAGGCTACTTGACAAGCGAATCTCTTTCTTCATCGCCATAATTGTAAGAACAAATCTCGAGC
>NW_010969548.1:4875170-4877664 GCF_000463585.1 Tarenaya hassleriana | reverse complement strand
AACTGTCGACGACGCTCAGAGGCGTAGAGAAAATCGCATCAGGTGATAAAAATAAGGCAATCTATAGAAAGCGGCAGAGAGACGCGCTTTATGATGTGTCATGGTGAAATGTGAAGCGTCGCTTCCTTGGTTTCAAGCAATTAAAGAGATTTAAAAAGGGTGTTGAATAATATTAAAGTGTTTGCTTATAATTTGTAGAAAGGCCCAGAAAAAAATAAAAACTCTTTGGTCAATTTTTCATAATTACTATTGACTAAAATTAATTGTTATATGATATATATATATATATAGTAGCTATTGTTTCACCGAGAATATATGCTCATTTTTTCTGTTTTGCTTTAAAAAAAAAGAAGATAAACACTTCTTTTCTCAATTGCTTGACAGGTTTGTAGACAGGTGGCTCACATCTTTTCTCAGTTGCTTGAAATGTGTGTAGTGTAGATTTTATTTTATTTTTCATATAATAAAAAAATAATTATGTTTGTTTGTTTTTATATTGAGTGTCCATCGAAGGAGAAAGCCTAACCCTAAATTATTTGACGATGGAGTGTGTCGATTATTTAAAAATCGTGTAATGCCACGTATATATATTCACGGTTTTTTTTATATAAATCTTAGAATAGTTATTTTTTTTATTTTCTAGTGATTCTAGTAATGGATCGGGAAAAGATACCACAAATATTACAGACCTAGTGTCAAAGTATGGTACTCTAGATCCTAGTAATTGAAATAATTTTTATGCAATTTCTGTGAAAAAGTTACTAAAGGATGAGTTTATCGGTTGAAGCAATATTTAGTTGGAGGATTTAGGAATGTGGTCAAATGTTCTCGTTGTCCCGAGCATGTGAAAATAGAAATATCAGATTTTATATATAAAGAAAAAACATCTTTAAAGATTGAAAGTCAAATGATACCTCGTGAATTTGAATTGGTTGGTGACTTGGATGGGGAAGAAAAATGAGCTTCTGTCAATAAATAACAAAGAACAAATGGTCCAATGGATATGTTTGTCAATCCTAAAGCTGATCCAAAAGATGGGAATGAAGTCTATAAAGCCATTAACAAGAAGCTCAGGGAGAAAACTTGTAGGTTAATAGTAAGATTTTTTTACGATAATGGAATTCCGTTCAATGCAGCTACCTACCCAAGTTATGTAGAAATGTATCAATCTATTAGACAGTACGGTCCAGAGTTGAAACCACCATCCATGTATGAATTAAGAGTTCCACTTCTTGTTTAAGAAGTAAGTGATACTGAGTTATTTGAATGAATACAAGAAGGAGTGGGCACAAAAGTGTTGCTCAATTTTATCGGATGGAAGACGTGATTCGATTGCTAATAAGGATATCGTGAACTTTCTCGTCAACTCTCCAAAAGGTTCGGTTTTCCTTTAATCGATTGATGTCTCAGAAATTGTAAAAAGATGCCAAATTATTATATCATTTGCTTGATGACATTGTCGAGAAAGTGGATGAGGAAAATGTGATCCATGTAGTGATAGACAATGTTTCTAATTATATCAAAGCAGGTAAATAATTTTTTTCTAGTGTTTATTTGTCTAAATATTTTTAATAATATTTTTTTGTTAACTTGTAGGATAATTGCTTGAAGTGAAAATATCACATATATTTTGGTCTTCGTGTGCAGCATATTGCATCGATCTCATGTTGAAAGATATCGAAAAAATTCCAAAGATAAAAAATGCACTAAAGAAGTGCATGCACATGAATGGCTATATATATAATCATGTTCCTCTTGTGAACATGATGAGACGAAATTTGCATAGGCTCGCAATCACCAAGTTTGCTACATCGTTCATCATGCTTTTGCAGTTTCACAAATAAAAAAATAATTTAAGAAAAATGATTACTTCACAAGAATGAAATAAATCCAAGTGGTGCAGAAGATTGGCAACATAGCTTTTGCAAGATAGTTTTTAGAATGATGTGTTTTATGTTCTTTTTATAACATAGCGTTGGCAACATAGCTTTTTGGAAGATTGGCAACAATAGTTATAACTAAAAGAAGAAGATATCCTTGTTATGTGGTATTTAGTTACCATATTGTTCTCCCGACATGTACATATAACCCTTGTAATTCATTTGTTAATACATGTGGAAAACATTCCCGAAACCCTACTCTATATGGTATCAAGAACCTCAAGTCTTACCGACATATTTTTCTTTCAAGCCGCCACCCCCTTCCACCGAAGATGTCCACCGACGACAGCAACTCCTCCGGCACTCCAGCCGGTGGTGCACCGGGCGTTGTCAATGACACGGTTCATCCCTATGATCCCGATAACTCGTCTTCTCCACTCATCAACATCAACGTGACCAACGTCACAAAGCTGTCCGCATCCAACTATTTTACGTGGAGTCTTCAACTTCGATCTCTCCTCCAAGGCTACAACCTTGCCGCCTTTCTTGATCTGGCTCACGCTGTCTCGGCTACAACAACTGAGAACGGCATTGTCAAACCGAATTCGGCATTC
>NW_010969548.1:4874492-4875132 GCF_000463585.1 Tarenaya hassleriana | reverse complement strand
AACTGTCGACGCATTCCCTGCATGGTTTCGACAGGACAAGCTTCTTTTCTCGGCTATTCTCAGATCCATATCATCCTCATGCCAAGCTCTTATCGCACGTTCCGCCACAACGAGTGACGCCTGGGATATTCTTGTCGCGACCTACGAGCGTTCTAGCCGAGGTCACGTGAAACAAATCAAGGAAAACTTGAGACATTTCACTAAAGGAACAAACTCTATCGACGAGTACATGTATTTCTTCAAGGTGAAGGCGGATGAACTCGCTCTCCTCGACAAGCCATTAGATCACGAAGATCTAGTTGATTTGATTCTCAATGGCTTAGCCGACGAGTACAAACCTGTCAAGGACGTGATCAATGCCCGAGATGTCCCTATCTCGTTCGTGGAACTCCACGAGAGGCTGTTGAATCACGAGTATGCTCTTCTTAGCACCTTTCCGATTGCCTCTGTCCTTCCCGTTACGGCTCACAACACTCAGGCTCGCTCCCAAGGTTCCTCGCGATCTTCTTGGACTCCGAATCCCCGACCGCAGCATGATACATCTGCTTCTCGACCTCGCAAACCCTCGGGGTATCAAGGCAAATGCCAGCTATGTGGAACATATGGACATAGTGCTTGCCGATGTCATCTCTACCGCTCT
>NW_010969548.1:4873015-4874429 GCF_000463585.1 Tarenaya hassleriana | reverse complement strand
TTCGGTGCTGCCTCCAACGAGTCAACAATCGCCTTCTTCATGGCAACCGCGAGCTCATCTTACCACTGTGCCTCCAACACCTCCAACTCCGACATAGCTCCTCGACTCTGGCGCTTCCCATCACATCACGTCCGACTTGGCCAATCTGTCCGTTCATTCCCCTTATATCGGCGGTGATGATGTTGAGCTCGGAGACGGTTCCGGACATACCATTACTCACACGGGTTCTATGTCCCTAAACTCTCACTCTCGTCCCTTTACTGTTGCCAATGTTCTTTGTGTTCCAAACCTTAGCAAAGACCTTATTTCTGTACACCAATTATGCACCTCTAACCGTTTCTCTATTGAATTCTTTCCCCATTACTTTCAGGTGAAGGATCTCGCCTTGGGGGCACATCTCACAACCGAACAACTTAGGAATGGCGTGTATGAGTGGCCAACCCTTTCCCTTTCCGCGTCTTCTCCCATTGCACTCTCATCAATAAAAACTTCGTTGCTTGAGTGGCACTCTAGGTTAGGTCACCCATCAACTGAAGTTCTACATCGAGTCATTCGTCAATTTTCTCTTCCATTGTCGTCTACGTCCAATAAAGCCTTGTTATGTTCTTCTTGTTCTATCAATAAAAATCACAAGTTACCGTTTTCAAACTCGACTCTACAATCCTCTCGTCCCCTTGAAGTTATTTTCTCCGGTGTGTGGATTTCACCAATCCTTTCTTTTAACCGCAAGTACTATGTGATTTTTGTTGATCATCACACTCGTTATACTTGGCTTTATCAAATGCAACGAAAATCACAAGTACTAGAAATTTTTCCTCGGTTTCAAGCACTTGTTGAAAACCATTTCTCTTCTAAAATCCAAACACTATATTCCGACAATGGTGGAGAGTATGTGGCTCTTCGCTCCTTTCTCTCTGCCAATGGCATTGGACATCTCAGCACCCCGCCCCATACACCGGAACATAATGGCATCTCGGAAAGGAAACATCGCCATATAATGGAAACCGGTTTAACCCTTCTTTCTCAAGCTTCGATGCCTCTCTCATTTTGGTCTTTCGCTTTTCCGACCGCGGTTTATCTAATAAATCGTCTTCCAACCAAAACACTAGACCACAAATCACCATATGAGTCTCTTTTCGGTCTCTCTCCAAACTATTCTAAACTCCGTACTTTTGGTTGCCTATGTTTCCCTTGGTTACGGCCTTACACTCACAACAAAATTGAACCAAGGTCGTCTCCATGCCTTTTTTTCGGCTACTCTCCGACTCAAAGCTCCTTTCTCTGCTTTGAACCTGTTTCCTCTCGAGTCTTTTCTTCCCGACATGTCACGTTTCATGAGTCCGAATTCCCTTATACCACTCTTTGCTCTTCAGTCGATTAACCTCCCGAATCTTTGTCCTCTTCTCAATCACCA
>NW_010969548.1:4843539-4872959 GCF_000463585.1 Tarenaya hassleriana | reverse complement strand
ACCCCTCTTTCCTCTTCAGTCGATTAACCTCCCGACTCTTTGTCCTCTTCTCAATCACCATCTCACACACTTGTCCCTGGCTGCCCACTCATATCACCGCCTCCGATGTCGGTTCCCCAATGCGACACGCCTTTGCCTACTTCATCGAGCCCGACCTCTACAACAGACCTCGACCCTGCCACTTTGACAGGCCAGAATACCTTGTCCAACAGCTCATCCACTATCAGCCCTCAGCGAAACACCATCACCACACATCCCACAATCAAACCCGAACCTGAACCACCCACCACCTCATCAACCGAAGCTCCTATGCCACTACCTTGCCCGACACGAAACACTCATCCCATGATTACACATTCCAAAAACAACATCACCAAACCATCACCCAAAATCGCCAACCTCTCCACCCTTCCATCACCACCGGACATAGAACCCACTACCGTCTCTCAAGCTCTAAAATCACCGCATTGGAGGCAAGCAATGACGGAAGAATTCGATGCTCTTGTGAAGAATGGCATGTGGGAATTAGTTACAGTCTGCACCACCGAGCCCACACTATGATCATACGCCAAAAAATCCTACCGAAACCGCAAACACAATCTCATCACCACCGGACACACAAACCGCACCACCCGAACCTTCCGCCCCAAACAACCGTCATCCGATGACAACTCGTTCAAAGAACAACATTACCAAACCTTCGACCAAATACGCCAATACCATCATCACGATCCCTCCATCCGAAACAGAACCGAGAACCGTCTCTCAAGCTCTCAAATCTCCGCAATGGCGACAAGCCATGACTGAAGAGTTTGATGCTCTCATCAAGAATGAGACTTGGGAATTGGTTCCACCGGACACGACTCACAATATTGTTGGGTGTAAGTGGGTATATCAGACTACACGTCGTGTTGATGGTTCTTTTGACAGGTGTAAGGCTCGGCTTGTAGCTAAGGGATTCCACCAACGACCCGGAATTGACTACCACGACACATTTAGCCCTGTTGTCAAACCCGCAACAATCTGGCTCGTCCTAAGCATTACGATAACACATGGTTGGATTTTACGCCAACTCGATATCAACAACGCATTTCTCCAAGGACATCTTCATGACGACGTGTATATGGTACAACCTCCCAGGTTTGTGGATCGAGATCAACCGGATCATGTGTGCAAACTACATAAGGCTCTCTACGGCCTTAAACAAGCTCCGCGGGCATGGTACACCGAGCTCCGACAGTTCCTTCTTGGTTTGAGATTCACTAATTCCCTTGCCGATACATCCCTTTTTGTCTTCCGAGAAGCCGACGTTGTCCTTTATCTTCTCGTCTACGTCGATGACATTGTCATTACCGGCAACGACTCCACAAGGTGCAAACATTTCATCTCTCTACTCTCGGCTAGATTCTCGATTAAGGATCTTGGTCCTTTGACCTGTTTCCTCGATGTGGAAGTTTCTCGGTCTATGGATGGCATCTACTTAACGCAAAAACAGTACATTCAAGACTTGCTCACATGTACCAATATGGCTCAAGCGAAACCGGTCACCATTCCTATGGCGTCGACATGTTCCCTTACTCTCTCCACGGGAACTCCTTTAGATGATCCAACCGAGTATCAGAATGTTGTTGGCAGTCTCCAATACCTCCATTTCATACGTCCAGACATTGTTTATGCGGTCAACAAGCTTTCCCAATTCATGCACCGACCATCCTCCGATCACTGGCAAGCCGTGAAGAGGGTTATGCGATATCTTGTTGGTACATCTTCGCTTGGAATCTTCTTAGGCGTTAAGAATACTTCGGTTCTTCATGCTTTTTCGGATGCCGATTGGGGTGGCAACAAGGATGACTTTACGTCAACGAGTGTCCACATTGTCTACCTTGGTCGCCATCCTATTTCTTGGTCCTCCAAGAAGCAGCAGATCGCAGCTCACTCTTTTACAGAATCCGAGTATTGCTCGGTTGCTTCCGCAGCTTCGGAGATCTGCTGGCTCTCGTCCCTCCTCACCGAGCTAGGTGTCCCACCTACATATCCTCCGGTTATTTATTGTCACAATTTCGGGGCAACATACCTTTGCTCGAACCCGGTTTTTCACTCTCGGATGAAACATGTGGCCATTGACTATCATTTCATTTGCGGGTTGGTTTAAGACGGTCATCTTAGGGTCACTCATGTCTCATCACACGATCAATTCGCTGATGTTCTTACAAAGCCTCTACCTCATGCTCGCTTTGATCTCATTCGTGTCAAGATTGGACTCGTTCACGAGCCTCATCTTACGGGGCGTAAAGGAAGAAGATATTCTTGTTATGATATTATATTATTCTCCCTAATCATTTCCTAATTATGTGGCATATGTGCTATTTAGTTACTATATTATTCTCTCGACATGTACATATAACCCTTGTAATTCATTTGTTAATACGTGTGGAAAACATTCCCGAAACCCTACTCTATAATAACTATATATCTATATATTAATATGTAGCATCAAATTGCTTACAAAAATCTTTTTTATAACTTTCAAAGCGAAATTTTTTGTCTTTTATTTGAAAATCTAGATTTAAACAATAATCATTAGGATGGTGGATTACGATTTAGCTATTAGATTTAGAATTTAGTTTCTTTTGAATTTATGCCTTAAAAAGTTTAGTCTTCAAATATTACAAAAAAAAAAACTATTTTTTAATTGTAGTGGGCTTTTAGGCCATTTCATTAACTCATTTATTTTGCAAATTATTACCTTCCGGACCAGAATTATTAGTTAATGGGCTTAGAATCTCAGGCCCAGTAATTCAGACGTATATATATCGGCCCCTTGCGGTCTGTTAAAACCCTAGAACTCCCTCTGTACGAAGCCGCCTTCATCGTGAGCCTTCTCTGTCTTCTAGGGTTTCGCACAGTCGTATTCCCACTCTCTGCAAGCAAAAATGGTGAGATTCCGTGGTTTTCATCTCTTCCGTGGTCTAGTGTGGTTTTTTTTTTCTTTGAGAAGTTTCCTTTTCTGGTTATGGAAATTTTGGATTCGAGATTCTTAGTTTTTTCGTGTTGGATCTATTGGATTTTGTCAGGTTCTGCAAAACGATATCGATCTGCTCAACCCTCCGGCCGAGCTCGAGAAGAAGAAGCACAAACTCAAGCGTCTTGTGCAGTCCCCTAACTCCTTCTTCATGGTTCGTCTTTTTCGTTTTATTTTCGATTAGGTTTCGGGAGTTCGATGGTTAATCGAACTAGGGTTTCGTGGAAAGGGATAATACAATTGTGAAACCGGATCTTCTTCATAAATGTCTGATTTTTTTTAAATTTTCCTGAATTTGCAGGACGTCAAGTGCCAGGGATGCTTCAACATGTGAGTTTTTAACCATCCTTGTTACAAGAATTTCAATCTTAGGATTACCTCGTACACAATGTTGTAAAGTAGTTATGTGAAGAGATAATTCTTGTGTGTTTTATGGGAATTGTAGTAATGATAATTCACATTGGATTTCTGTAACACAGAACCACGGTGTTTAGCCACTCTCAGACCGTTGTGGTGTGCGGAAACTGCCAGACAGTATTGTGCCAGCCGACCGGTGGTAAAGCCAGGCTCACCGAGGGCTGTTCTTTCAGGAGAAAGGGAGATTGAGGTTTGAATTCGATGATCGGCCATCGTTTTTTACCAAGATGTTGCTCTTAAGTTGCTCAATGTCGGGTTTTGTCTAAATTTTGGATTCTCTTGGTTGGTTGTTCTCTAATGTCTATGGATTTTGGTCTACTTTAATGTTTGTTTAAGCAATAGAATTGGCTTTTATTTGAAATCGTATCGCAAATCGGTTGTTTTGCTTAGCTGGGTTTTATCCATTTGCTGAATGGCCTGATTCGAAGTAGATGAACGATCTGTCTTTCCGATGGTGTTGCTGTTGTAGTTGTTGATGTCGGGTTTTGTCTGAATCTTGGAATCTTGGATTATCTTGCTTGGTAGCTCTCACCTATGGATTTTGATTCCTAAATCACTACTACTAAATACTTTAATCTTTTGTTTATGCAATAGATTCGGTATCGATATGCAAATTGATAGTTTTGCTAGCACGCCCGGTTTTGTCGTTGTGATCAGTGATCTCTGTCTCATACTATGACAAGCTTTGTTGTCTATGTTGATGTTCATGTGTCAACACTGTTGCATTGTCGTTTAGCTGTTTCGATCATAGTTGTGAAGCCATTGGTTGGATGTGTGTGTATATATATTTATATTTATGTATACATGTCGTTAATCCTGGTCAACCTGTGGGTCGTATGATCCGAGTTCTCATATATCATCAGAACCGTAGATCTAACCTCGTCCTCTCTGCCCTCGCTCTTTGTTGCCTACCCCTCAGAACTCCTTGCCTGTCTCCTTGTCTCATCGTCAATATGTTTGTAATCATCTTGTCATTAGACGAGTAGGGGTGTCAAATGAGCCAGTACGGATCGTTTGAGCCTTGGCTCGTGTGGCTTGGCTCGTTTTGGGCTCGGCTCGTTTTGGGTTCAGCTCGTTAGACTCAACTCGTTAGGCTCGTTTTCTAATGAACCAAAAAAAATTCGGCTCAGATCGCTCATCAGTTTTTTCGATCTGAACGAGTCGGCTCATTGAGTCAGACATATATAATATTTTTTATTTTATATTTATTCTAAATTTAACTATATATTTAAATAAATACATAAAAAATTAATAAAATTTCAATATTTAATATTTTTAATTATCTCCTTCATACCGTCATAATAATTAGGAATTTATAATATCGTATGAATGATGTACAAAAGGAATATAAAATTATATTAGAGTTTTTTTTATATAAATTTAATTTATTTAAAAAAAAGGTCGATTCGTTGACCAGTTCGCGAGCTTGTTGGGCCAGGTTCATTGAACACGTGTTCAATGAGTTTGGTTCGTTAGGTTCGTTTTTTAATGAGCTGAAAAAATCACGGCTCAGATCGCTCGTTTTCTGGCGAGCTATGAGTCAGCTCGCGATCTCGGGTACCTTTGCTTAGCCATTCGACTCGGGTCGTGTAATCTACCTGTTTTAGGCGAGATATTCGATTCAACTGCTGCAAAGTTGGAACAAAATCCGGTTTGATCCACGTTGTTTCCGACTTCGAGCGTATTCGTTATAATACCATTTCTGTTTTCATTTTGAAGATATTATTATATCATTATTTTATTTTATTATATCAACATTGGTCACCTGAGATTCGAATTCTGAATCATTCTGTGTATAATTATCTTAGGTTCAATATGCATGTTGATACAGATTCCGAGACATGGTTGGATGTCTGAATTACTTGAACTAGAAACCAAACTGATGCAAACTAAATAACAAACGGCAAGCGCTATCCAAATCGAATTTGATGCAAAAATTCGTATGAGTATTATTTTTTTTAACCAAATCAAAATGAAATATAAAAAAAAATATCCAAAACCTTTGAAAAAGATATTTTTTTAAAAAAATTAAAACAGGTGGATGTAGTTTTCAAAGTTGAAAAATTCGAATAAAAAATAACTGAACAATCCATAATAGTTCGATCTACCTTCAACGGTTTTTTTATAACTAGATGATGAAAATTTATTATTGGTTATACGAATCGTATATGTATATATGAACGCAATGCTCTGCATATATAAACATACCGACATTTATAATAATAATAATGTAAGAAGATTTAAATCCGAATAACCCTAAAAACCGCCCAAAGGAATCCACTTTTTTTAAATAGAAAAAGCAAAAAAGAATCTTGAACGTAGTCATTATCGACAAGAAATTTCGCGGCGACATGTTACGTGCATGCATGCGTAGAAGCATGTTGACGCCAATTATATGAAACTATAACATAATTAACATTGCGCTTTTTTTTATATATATAAAAAAGGCTTTTTCACTTTTTTTAATTAATTAAAAAGATGATGAAAAACAATGGATTGATTTTGATACAAAATACGATTACGGAATTTAGTACAATGGATCGTACCCACCTTTCTTGAGCTGTAACGTTTCTTCGTCGTGAAAGCATCTTCCTTTATACAAATCAAATAACTTTTTTTTTTTCCGCAGCTTTTTGCTTTTACGATTTTTGGAGAGACACTTTTAAAAAAAAAACTAAGCGACGATTTTGTTATGATTCCTTTGCCGTGCAGTTTGCCTTCAGCGGTGAAAGATGACGATGGATATTTCTTGGTTTATAAATATTTTTTTTGAATATTTTGTTTCATAAAAATTTATTTATAGGGTTGGGTATTCATTAAGAAAAATATAATTATTTTCTAAGACTTTTTCCGTTTTTTTTTCAATTTGTTCCGTTTATTTTTCGGGTTTGGATTCAATTAAGATCCGGTGTATTGGTTTTAGAAAAGTCGTATCCGATCCGAACTTAGAATGAATTTGGTTCGGTTATGATTATAAATTATTTGATTTTGTTAAGTTTTTTATAATCAAATCAAAATATCCTCAAATTAAATTTAATAGCATTTTTTAATTAACAAAGGTATTTAGAAATAAGATCACTAACTAATTAACATAAAGTATGTAGACCTATTCATATAAAACCAAACTATACATGGATAGTGGATGCCTACTTTTGTTGCAATTTGATTAAAGTTCAGCATGTCTAGGTTAAAAAGCGATGATCAATCACATCCAATGGGTTCTCTCCACGTGGCCAACTTGGAGAAGATTACTGCACGATTAAGCAAACCATTAAATAATTAATTAAACTCATCATTCTCTTTTCTATATAAACCCGTGAAGTCTCTCTCCTTCCACTGTTCATTCTTCCATACTAAGCAATAAAAACCCTAAAACCGTTTCTTTGAAACATCTTAGAATTTTGTCCGAATTCTATTTGTTGTTTTATTTTCCTTATCCTTTCTATATACGGTCCTCTTTTGTATACATTTTATATTCTGGTGAAAATAATTATAAAAAAAAACTTATTTTTCTTGAGAGTTTCGGGTCCTGTAAAGGCCGGATGAAGAACAAAGCTAAAGCCTTGCTGAAGCAAATCTTCACGACGCTGAGTTCGATGGCGAAGGCCAAATCGCAGGCCATCAAGAACAAATCTAACGCCTTCAAGACACGTGTCCTCATGTTGTCTCTCGTGGAAAACAAGAACCTGGGGCTCGGTTCGATCTCCAACAAGATTCACAGTCTCCTCAGCCACAACGAAGATCAAGATCAAGAACACGGCGACGACAGTAACAAGGCCATCATCCTCTACAACGCAGCACCGCCGTGCTCCAGCACCAGCGGAGCCATGGATGGTCATGGTCATGATGATGGCGATGGTAAGTATCCTGACTTGAGGCATACGTTATTCGACATAGAGGACGAGTTTCGTGATTTGGAGGAAGCGGATGGAGGAGGGTCGATCATAGAGATGGTGAAGAATTCAAAGGAGGGAGAAGGAGAGAGTTTTAGCCTTGAAAACGAGATCGATCACGTGGCCGATTTGTTCATCTCGAGGTTTCACAAGCAGATAAGGTTGCAGAAGCTCTTGTCTTTCAAGAGGAACCAAGAAATGCTCAACCGTAACGCCTAAAAACATAATATTATTGCATGCACATGGACCATGGAATATTCGATATACAAATCGCTATATATATATATGTGGACGTATATACGAAAAATGTATGATGGGTACGTTATGTTACATTAGAGATATTGTCTCTCTGTTTTTTTTTTTCCTTTTTTTTGTTCTCTTGGGGTCAAGGATCCTTTTGTTTTTGGCATTTCTTTCATCCTCGAGATTAGTCTCTGTATAATCTGTTTTGTAATAATATGGGGATTCTTTTGTTCACATTAATTCACATATTTAGGGTTTTAATTAGTGTTTATTTCTTTTCAGACGTATTTTTTTTATATATATATAATTTGATGGGTTCGGGCTCAATTTGCTTTAAAAATTGTATATGCCAGATTTAAATTAATATAAGTCCAGAGAACAACTAAGATATGTCATTAATAACTTAAACGGTGCCTTTTAATTATATTATTTTTAAAAAAGTGCCTAATAATAATACTTAACATAGGATGTCAATTTTGATCCGAAACCCGGTACGGTCCAACTCGAAAATGACGGACTTCGAGTCTAAATATCTCGGTTTGAAAATTCTTATGTTTTCGTGTTAGACTCATATCGAGTTTTGAGACGATCTGAAAGACCATTTTTTAAAAAATAATAATAAATTTTTGTAATTAAAATAAAATTTAAAGAACCCAAACCCAAAATCAATAAAAGCACACTTTGGGTTTGGTTATTTATAACGGAGATTCACATATTAAATATTGAACTTTAACCAAATTTCCAAATTAAATACTCAACTATCTCACTTCCAAATTAAATACTCAACTATATTTAAACTCACAAATAAAAACTAAACTTTTCAAATTTTAACATATATCTAAGGGATAATCCCAAAAAAAACCTTGTACTTTTTTTTTCGTCGCAATTTAAACCTTATACATTTTTTATCCATAAAAATCCTATACTTTTCAAAATTTTAAAAATTATACACATTCATATACACATATTAATTATTATAAGCACAAAATCAATTACACATTTATTTTCTACAAAATTAATTGCATATTTATTTTATATATTTATATGTATATATATGTTTTATATATATGTGTGATATATGTATTTTTTTCCTAAAAATCATTATATATATAAGAAACTATTTATTATCTGTATATTGTTTTATATATAAGAACCGATCCGATCCGTTATCCGATCCGTATCCAAATCGAAAATTCGGATATCCGGAGTTTACGGATCGGATACGGATATTTATTTTGAAATATTTCCTAGAACAAACAACAACAAAACAAACCCATGCTGAACAAACGAACATCGGAACGAGATCTGGTGGAAAAAATGGCGCAACACGTGCAACCGGGTATTGTATTGGAATTCATCAAACAAGACAACGGTTATCATCTCCGTTAACCCGGAATGAGGTGTGAAATATAAAAAACATCAATCAAATATTACAAAAAAAAGTAAGAATTATTAGGAGGTAACAAACCTTGTGCGGACAGAACATCGAAACGAGATGCGACGACAAAAGGAAAAGAAAAAGGGGTGCAACACGAGGAGTTCCCAGAGGGTCACCCATCCTAATACTACTCTCGTTCAAGCACGCTTAATTGTGGGGTTCTGATGGGATCCGGTGCATTAGTGCTGGTATGATCGCACCCATCACGAACATCGGAACGAGATCCGGTGGAAAAAATGGCGCAACACGGTACTGCATTGGAGTTCATCACAATAAAAGTAAGAATTATTTGGAGGTAACAAACCTGCGGAGTTCTGATGGGATCCGGTGCATTAGTGCTGGTATGATCGCACCCGTCGACTCTTGCGTTCACTGCGTTTTTATCTCTTTCCACCCGCTAGTCCGTTCACGGCCTTTCGCCATTCTCGACTCAAAAGCAAAATATAGCCGCGAAATCCGTGTTCTCCGGTTTTTTCTCAACGGTTTGGTTCTCGTACCATTTCCTCCTAGAACAAACAACAACAAAACAAACCCATGCTGAACAATCGAACATCGGAACGAGATCCGGTGGAAAAAATGGCGCAACACGGTACTGCATTGGAGTTCATCAAACAAGACAACGGTTATCGTCTCCGTTAACCCGGAATGAGGTGTGAAATATAAAAAACATCAATCAAATATTACAAAAAAAGTAAGAATTATTTGGAGGTAACAAATCTTGTGCGGACAGAACATCGAAACGAGATGCGACGACAAAAGGAAAAGAAAAAGGGGTGCAACACGAGGACTTCCCAGGAGGTCACCCATCCTAGTACTACTCTCGCCCAAGCACGCTTACCTGCGGAGTTCTGATGGGATCCGGTGCATTAGTGCTGGTATGATCGCACCCGTCGACTCTTGCGTTCACTGCGTTTTTATCTCTTTCCACCCGCTAGTCCGTTCACGGCCTTTCGCCATTCTCGACTCAAAAGCAAAATATAGCCGCGAAATCCGTGTTCTCCGGTTTTTTCTCAACGGTTTGGTTCTCGTACCATTTCCTCCTAGAACAAACAACAACAAAACAAACCCATGCTGAACAATCGAACATCGGAACGAGATCCGGTGGAAAAAATGGCGCAACACGGTACTGCATTGGAGTTCATCAAACAAGACAACGGTTATCGTCTCCGTTAACCCGGAATGAGGTGTGAAATATAAAAAACATCAATCAAATATTACAAAAAAAGTAAGAATTATTTGGAGGTAACAAATCTTGTGCGGACAGAACATCGAAACGAGATGCGACGACAAAAGGAAAAGAAAAAGGGGTGCAACACGAGGACTTCCCAGGAGGTCACCCATCCTAGTACTACTCTCGCCCAAGCACGCTTAATTGCGGAGTTCTGATGGGATCCGGTGCATTAGTGCTGGTATGATCGCACCCGTCGACTCTTGCGTTCACTGCGTTTTTATCTCTTTCCACCCGCTAGTCCGTTCACGGCCTTTCGCCATTCTCGACTCAAAAGCAAAATATAGCCGCGAAATCCGTGTTCTCCGGTTTTTTCTCAACGGTTTGGTTCTCGTACCATTTCCTCCTAGAACAAACAACAACAAAACAAACCCGTGCTGAACAAACGAACATCGGAACGAGATCCGGTGGAAAAAATGGCGCAACACGGTACTGCATTGGAGTTCATCGAACAAGACAACGGTTATCGTCTCCGTTAACCCGGAATGAGGTGTGAAATATAAAAAACATCAATCAAATATTACAAAAAAAGTAAGAATTATTTGGAGGTAACAAACCTTGTGCGGACAGAACATCGAAACGAGATGCGACGACAAAAAGAAAAGAAAAAGGGGTGCAACACGAGGACTTCCCAGGGGGTCACCCATCCTAATACTACACTCGCCCAAGCACGCTTAACTGCGGAGTTCTGATGGGATCCGGTGCATTAGTGCTGGTATGATCGCACCCGTCGACTCTTGCGTTCACTGCGTTTTTATCTCTTTCCACCCGCTAGTCCGTTCACGGCCTTTCGCCATTTTCGACTCAAAAGCAAAATATAGCCGCGAAATCCGTGTTCTCCGGTTTTTTCTCAACGGTTTGGTTCTCGTACCATTTTCTCCTAGAACAAACAACATCAAAACAAACCCATGCTGAACAAACGAACATCGGAACGAGATCCGGTGGAAAAAATGGCGCAACAGGGTACTGCATTGGAATTCATCAAACAAGACAACGGTTATCATCTCCGTTAATCCGGAATGATGTGTGAAATATAAAAAACATCAATCAAATATTACAAAAAAAGTAAGAATTATTTGGAGGTAACAAACCTTGTGCGGACAGAACATCGAAACGAAATGCGACGACAAAAGGAAAAGAAAAAGGGGTGCAACACGATGACTTCCCAGGGGGTCACCCATCCTAATACTACTCTCGTTCAAGCACGCTTAATTGTGGGGTTCTGATGGGATCCGGTGTAAAAAACCGGAGAACACGGATTTCGCGGCTATATTTTGCTTTTGAGTCGAGAATGGCGAAAGGCCGTGAACGGACTAGCGGGTGGAAAGAGATAAAAACGCAGTGAACGCAAGAGTCGAAGGGTGCGATCATACCAGCACTAATGTGTACCCATCAGAACTCCGCAGTTAAGCGTGCTTGGGCGAGAGTAGTACTAGGATGGGTGACCTCCTGGGAAGTCCTCGTGTTGCACCCCTTTTTCTTTTCCTTTTGTCGTCGCATCTCGTTTCGATGTTCTGTCCGCACAAGGTTTGATATCGAACATCGGAACGAGATCCGGTGGAAAAAATGGCGCAACACGGTACTGCATTGGAGTTCATCAAACAAGACAACGGTTATCGTCTCCGTTAACCCGGAATGAGGTGTGAAATATAAAAAACATCAATCAAATATTACAAAAAAAGTAAGAATTATTTGGAGGTAACAAATCTTGTGCGGACAGAACATCGAAACGAGATGCGACGACAAAAGGAAAAGAAAAAGGGGTGCAACACGAGGACTTCCCAGGAGGTCACCCATCCTAGTACTACTCTCGCCCAAGCACGCTTACCTGCGGAGTTCTGATGGGATCCGGTGCATTAGTGCTGGTATGATCGCACCCGTCGACTCTTGCGTTCACTGCGTTTTTATCTCTTTCCACCCGCTAGTCCGTTCACGGCCTTTCGCCATTCTCGACTCAAAAGCAAAATATAGCCGCGAAATCCGTGTTCTCCGGTTTTTTCTCAACGGTTTGGTTCTCGTACCATTTCCTCCTAGAACAAACAACAACAAAACAAACCCATGCTGAACAATCGAACATCGGAACGAGATCCGGTGGAAAAAATGGCGCAACACGGTACTGCATTGGAGTTCATCAAACAAGACAACGGTTATCGTCTCCGTTAACCCGGAATGAGGTGTGAAATATAAAAAACATCAATCAAATATTACAAAAAAAGTAAGAATTATTTGGAGGTAACAAATCTTGTGCGGACAGAACATCGAAACGAGATGCGACGACAAAAGGAAAAGAAAAAGGGGTGCAACACGAGGACTTCCCAGGAGGTCACCCATCCTAGTACTACTCTCGCCCAAGCACGCTTACCTGCGGAGTTCTGATGGGATCCGGTGCATTAGTGCTGGTATGATCGCACCCGTCGACTCTTGCGTTCACTGCGTTTTTATCTCTTTCCACCCGCTAGTCCGTTCACGGCCTTTCGCCATTCTCGACTCAAAAGCAAAATATAGCCGCGAAATCCGTGTTCTCCGGTTTTTTCTCAACGGTTTGGTTCTCGTACCATTTCCTCCTAGAACAAACAACAACAAAACAAACCCATGCTGAACAATCGAACATCGGAACGAGATCCGGTGGAAAAAATGGCGCAACACGGTACTGCATTGGAGTTCATCAAACAAGACAACGGTTATCGTCTCCGTTAACCCGGAATGAGGTGTGAAATATAAAAAACATCAATCAAATATTACAAAAAAAGTAAGAATTATTTGGAGGTAACAAATCTTGTGCGGACAGAACATCGAAACGAGATGCGACGACAAAAGGAAAAGAAAAAGGGGTGCAACACGAGGACTTCCCAGGAGGTCACCCATCCTAGTACTACTCTCGCCCAAGCACGCTTACCTGCGGAGTTCTGATGGGATCCGGTGCATTAGTGCTGGTATGATCGCACCCGTCGACTCTTGCGTTCACTGCGTTTTTATCTCTTTCCACCCGCTAGTCCGTTCACGGCCTTTCGCCATTCTCGACTCAAAAGCAAAATATAGCCGCGAAATCCGTGTTCTCCGGTTTTTTCTCAACGGTTTGGTTCTCGTACCATTTCCTCCTAGAACAAACAACAACAAAACAAACCCATGCTGAACAATCGAACATCGGAACGAGATCCGGTGGAAAAAATGGCGCAACACGGTACTGCATTGGAGTTCATCAAACAAGACAACGGTTATCGTCTCCGTTAACCCGGAATGAGGTGTGAAATATAAAAAACATCAATCAAATATTACAAAAAAAGTAAGAATTATTTGGAGGTAACAAATCTTGTGCGGACAGAACATCGAAACGAGATGCGACGACAAAAGGAAAAGAAAAAGGGGTGCAACACGAGGACTTCCCAGGAGGTCACCCATCCTAGTACTACTCTCGCCCAAGCACGCTTACCTGCGGAGTTCTGATGGGATCCGGTGCATTAGTGCTGGTATGATCGCACCCGTCGACTCTTGCGTTCACTGCGTTTTTATCTCTTTCCACCCGCTAGTCCGTTCACGGCCTTTCGCCATTCTCGACTCAAAAGCAAAATATAGCCGCGAAATCCGTGTTCTCCGGTTTTTTCTCAACGGTTTGGTTCTCGTACCATTTCCTCCTAGAACAAACAACAACAAAACAAACCCATGCTGAACAATCGAACATCGGAACGAGATCCGGTGGAAAAAATGGCGCAACACGGTACTGCATTGGAGTTCATCAAACAAGACAACGGTTATCGTCTCCGTTAACCCGGAATGAGGTGTGAAATATAAAAAACATCAATCAAATATTACAAAAAAAGTAAGAATTATTTGGAGGTAACAAATCTTGTGCGGACAGAACATCGAAACGAGATGCGACGACAAAAGGAAAAGAAAAAGGGGTGCAACACGAGGACTTCCCAGGAGGTCACCCATCCTAGTACTACTCTCGCCCAAGCACGCTTACCTGCGGAGTTCTGATGGGATCCGGTGCATTAGTGCTGGTATGATCGCACCCGTCGACTCTTGCGTTCACTGCGTTTTTATCTCTTTCCACCCGCTAGTCCGTTCACGGCCTTTCGCCATTCTCGACTCAAAAGCAAAATATAGCCGCGAAATCCGTGTTCTCCGGTTTTTTCTCAACGGTTTGGTTCTCGTACCATTTCCTCCTAGAACAAACAACAACAAAACAAACCCATGCTGAACAATCGAACATCGGAACGAGATCCGGTGGAAAAAATGGCGCAACACGGTACTGCATTGGAGTTCATCAAACAAGACAACGGTTATCGTCTCCGTTAACCCGGAATGAGGTGTGAAATATAAAAAACATCAATCAAATATTACAAAAAAAGTAAGAATTATTTGGAGGTAACAAATCTTGTGCGGACAGAACATCGAAACGAGATGCGACGACAAAAGGAAAAGAAAAAGGGGTGCAACACGAGGACTTCCCAGGAGGTCACCCATCCTAGTACTACTCTCGCCCAAGCACGCTTACCTGCGGAGTTCTGATGGGATCCGGTGCATTAGTGCTGGTATGATCGCACCCGTCGACTCTTGCGTTCACTGCGTTTTTATCTCTTTCCACCCGCTAGTCCGTTCACGGCCTTTCGCCATTCTCGACTCAAAAGCAAAATATAGCCGCGAAATCCGTGTTCTCCGGTTTTTTCTCAACGGTTTGGTTCTCGTACCATTTCCTCCTAGAACAAACAACAACAAAACAAACCCATGCTGAACAATCGAACATCGGAACGAGATCCGGTGGAAAAAATGGCGCAACACGGTACTGCATTGGAGTTCATCAAACAAGACAACGGTTATCGTCTCCGTTAACCCGGAATGAGGTGTGAAATATAAAAAACATCAATCAAATATTACAAAAAAAGTAAGAATTATTTGGAGGTAACAAATCTTGTGCGGACAGAACATCGAAACGAGATGCGACGACAAAAGGAAAAGAAAAAGGGGTGCAACACGAGGACTTCCCAGGAGGTCACCCATCCTAGTACTACTCTCGCCCAAGCACGCTTACCTGCGGAGTTCTGATGGGATCCGGTGCATTAGTGCTGGTATGATCGCACCCGTCGACTCTTGCGTTCACTGCGTTTTTATCTCTTTCCACCCGCTAGTCCGTTCACGGCCTTTCGCCATTCTCGACTCAAAAGCAAAATATAGCCGCGAAATCCGTGTTCTCCGGTTTTTTCTCAACGGTTTGGTTCTCGTACCATTTCCTCCTAGAACAAACAACAACAAAACAAACCCATGCTGAACAATCGAACATCGGAACGAGATCCGGTGGAAAAAATGGCGCAACACGGTACTGCATTGGAGTTCATCAAACAAGACAACGGTTATCGTCTCCGTTAACCCGGAATGAGGTGTGAAATATAAAAAACATCAATCAAATATTACAAAAAAAGTAAGAATTATTTGGAGGTAACAAATCTTGTGCGGACAGAACATCGAAACGAGATGCGACGACAAAAGGAAAAGAAAAAGGGGTGCAACACGAGGACTTCCCAGGAGGTCACCCATCCTAGTACTACTCTCGCCCAAGCACGCTTACCTGCGGAGTTCTGATGGGATCCGGTGCATTAGTGCTGGTATGATCGCACCCGTCGACTCTTGCGTTCACTGCGTTTTTATCTCTTTCCACCCGCTAGTCCGTTCACGGCCTTTCGCCATTCTCGACTCAAAAGCAAAATATAGCCGCGAAATCCGTGTTCTCCGGTTTTTTCTCAACGGTTTGGTTCTCGTACCATTTCCTCCTAGAACAAACAACAACAAAACAAACCCATGCTGAACAATCGAACATCGGAACGAGATCCGGTGGAAAAAATGGCGCAACACGGTACTGCATTGGAGTTCATCAAACAAGACAACGGTTATCGTCTCCGTTAACCCGGAATGAGGTGTGAAATATAAAAAACATCAATCAAATATTACAAAAAAAGTAAGAATTATTTGGAGGTAACAAATCTTGTGCGGACAGAACATCGAAACGAGATGCGACGACAAAAGGAAAAGAAAAAGGGGTGCAACACGAGGACTTCCCAGGAGGTCACCCATCCTAGTACTACTCTCGCCCAAGCACGCTTACCTGCGGAGTTCTGATGGGATCCGGTGCATTAGTGCTGGTATGATCGCACCCGTCGACTCTTGCGTTCACTGCGTTTTTATCTCTTTCCACCCGCTAGTCCGTTCACGGCCTTTCGCCATTCTCGACTCAAAAGCAAAATATAGCCGCGAAATCCGTGTTCTCCGGTTTTTTCTCAACGGTTTGGTTCTCGTACCATTTCCTCCTAGAACAAACAACAACAAAACAAACCCATGCTGAACAATCGAACATCGGAACGAGATCCGGTGGAAAAAATGGCGCAACACGGTACTGCATTGGAGTTCATCAAACAAGACAACGGTTATCGTCTCCGTTAACCCGGAATGAGGTGTGAAATATAAAAAACATCAATCAAATATTACAAAAAAAGTAAGAATTATTTGGAGGTAACAAATCTTGTGCGGACAGAACATCGAAACGAGATGCGACGACAAAAGGAAAAGAAAAAGGGGTGCAACACGAGGACTTCCCAGGAGGTCACCCATCCTAGTACTACTCTCGCCCAAGCACGCTTACCTGCGGAGTTCTGATGGGATCCGGTGCATTAGTGCTGGTATGATCGCACCCGTCGACTCTTGCGTTCACTGCGTTTTTATCTCTTTCCACCCGCTAGTCCGTTCACGGCCTTTCGCCATTCTCGACTCAAAAGCAAAATATAGCCGCGAAATCCGTGTTCTCCGGTTTTTTCTCAACGGTTTGGTTCTCGTACCATTTCCTCCTAGAACAAACAACAACAAAACAAACCCATGCTGAACAATCGAACATCGGAACGAGATCCGGTGGAAAAAATGGCGCAACACGGTACTGCATTGGAGTTCATCAAACAAGACAACGGTTATCGTCTCCGTTAACCCGGAATGAGGTGTGAAATATAAAAAACATCAATCAAATATTACAAAAAAAGTAAGAATTATTTGGAGGTAACAAATCTTGTGCGGACAGAACATCGAAACGAGATGCGACGACAAAAGGAAAAGAAAAAGGGGTGCAACACGAGGACTTCCCAGGAGGTCACCCATCCTAGTACTACTCTCGCCCAAGCACGCTTAATTGCGGAGTTCTGATGGGATCCGGTGCATTAGTGCTGGTATGATCGCACCCGTCGACTCTTGCGTTCACTGCGTTTTTATCTCTTTCCACCCGCTAGTCCGTTCACGGCCTTTCGCCATTCTCGACTCAAAAGCAAAATATAGCCGCGAAATCCGTGTTCTCCGGTTTTTTCTCAACGGTTTGGTTCTCGTACCATTTCCTCCTAGAACAAACAACAACAAAACAAACCCATGCTGAACAATCGAACATCGGAACGAGATCCGGTGGAAAAAATGGCGCAACACGGTACTGCATTGGAGTTCATCAAACAAGACAACGGTTATCGTCTCCGTTAACCCGGAATGAGGTGTGAAATATAAAAAACATCAATCAAATATTACAAAAAAAGTAAGAATTATTTGGAGGTAACAAACCTTGTGCGGACAGAACATCGAAACGAGATGCGACGACAAAAGGAAAAGAAAAAGGGGTGCAACACGAGGACTTCCCAGGAGGTCACTCATCCTAGTACTACTCTCGCCCAAGCACGCTTAACTGCGGAGTTCTGATGGGATCCGGTGCATTAGTGCTGGTATGATCGCACCCGTCGACTCTTGCGTTCACTGCGTTTTTATCTCTTTCCACCCGCTAGTCCGTTCACGGCCTTTCGCCATTCTCGACTCAAAAGCAAAATATAGCCGCGAAATCCGTGTTCTCCGGTTTTTTCTCAACGGTTTGGTTCTCGTACCATTTCCTCCTAGAACAAACAACAACAAAACAAACCCATGCTGAACAAACGAACATTGGAACGAGATCCGGTGGAAAAAATGGCGCAACAGGGTACTGGATTGGAATTCATCAAACAAGACAACGGTTATCATCTCCATTAATCCGGAATGATGTGTGAAATATAAAAAACATCAATCAAATATTACAAAAAAAGTAAGAATTATTTGGAGGTAACAAACCTTGTGCGGACAGAACATCGAAACGAGATGCGACGACAAAAGGAAAAGAAAAAGGGGTGCAACACGAGGACTTCCCAGGGGGTCACCCATCCTAATACTACTCTCGTTCAAGCACGCTTAATTGTGGGGTTCTGATGGGATCCGGTGCATTAGTGCTGGTATGATCGCACCCATCGACTCTTGCGTTCACTGCATTTTATCTCTTTCCACCCGCTAGTCCGTTCACGGCCATTCGTCATTCTCGACTCAAAAGCAAAATATAGCCGCGAAATCCGTGTTCTCCGGTTTTTTCTCAACGGTTTGGTTCTCGTACCATTTCCTCCTAGAACAAACAACAACAAAACAAACCCATGCTGAACAAACGAACATCGGAACGAGATCCGGTGGAAAAAATGGCGCAACACGGTACTGCATTGGAGTTCATCAAACAAGACAACGGTTATCGTCTCCCTTAATCCGGAATGAGGTGTGAAATATAAAAAACATCAATCAAATATTACAAAAAAAGTAAGAATTATTTGGAGGTAACAAACCTTGTGCGGACAGAACATCGAAACGAGATACGACGACAAAAGGAAAAGAAACGGGCTTTCGCCATTCTCGACTCAAAAGCAAAATATAGCCGCGAAATCCGTGTTCTCCGGTTTTTTCTCAACGGTTTGGTTCTCGTACCATTTCCTCTAGAACCAACAACAACAAAACAAACCCATGCTGAACAATCGAACATCGGAACGAGATCCGGTGGAAAAAATGGCGCAACACGGTACTGCATTGGAGTTCATCAAACAAGACAACGGTTATCGTCTCCGTTAACCCGGAATGAGGTGTGAAATATAAAAAACATCAATCAAATATTACAAAAAAAGTAAGAATTATTAGGAGGTAACAAACCTTGTGCGGACAGAACATCGAAACGAGATGCGACGACAAAAGGAAAAGAAAAAGGGGTGCAACACGAGGAGTTCCCAGGAGGTCACCCATCCTAGTACTACTCTCGCCCAAGCACGCTTAACTGCGGAGTTCTGATGGGATCCGGTGCATTAGTGCTGGTATGATCGCACCCGTCGACTCTTGCGTTCACTGCGTTTTTATCTCTTTACACCCGCTAGTCCGTTCACGGCCTTTCGCCATTCTCGACTCAAAAGCAAAATATAGCCGCGAAATCCGTGTTCTCCGGTTTTTTCTCAACGGTTTGGGTTCTCGTACCATTTCCTCCTAGAACAAACAACAACAAAACAAACCCATGCTGAACAAACGAACATCGGAACGAGATCCGGTGGAAAAAATGGCGCAACACGGTACTGCATTGGAGTTCATCAAACAAGACAACGGTTATCGTCTCCGTTAACCCGGAATGAGGTGTGAAATATAAAAAACATCAATCAAATATTACAAAAAAAGTAAGAATTATTTGGAGATAACAAACCTTGTGCGGACAGAACATCGAAACGAGATGCGACGACAAAAGGAAAAGAAAAAGGGGTGCAACACGAGGACTTCCCAGGAGGTCACCCATCCTAGTACTACTCTCGCCCAAGCACGTTTAACTGCGGAGTTCTGATGGGATCCGGTGCATTAGTGCTGGTATGATCGCACCCGTCGACTCTTGCGTTCACTGCGTTTTTATCTCTTTCCACCCGCTAGTCCGTTCACGGCCTTTCGCCATTCTCGACTCAAAAGCAAAATATAGCCGCGAAATCCGTGTTCTCCGGTTTTTTCTCAACGGTTTGGTTCTCGTACCATTTCCTCCTAGAACAAACAACAACAAAACAAACCCATGCTGAACAATCGAACATCGGAACGAGATCCGGTGGAAAAAATGGCGCAACACGGTATTGCATTGGAGTTCATCAAACAAGACAACGGTTATCGTCTCCATTAATCCGGAATGATGTGTGAAATATAAAAAACATCAATCAAATATTACAAAAAAAGTAAAGTGAACGCAAGAGTCGACGGGTGCGATCATACCAGCACTAATGCACCGGATCCCATCAGAACTCCGCAGTTAAGCGTGCTTGGGCGAGAGTAGTACTAGGATGGGTGACCTCCTGGGAAGTCCTTGTGTTGCACCCTTTTTTCTTTTCCTTTTGTCGTCGCATCTCGTTTCGATGTTCTGTCCGCACAAGGTTTGTTATCTCCAAATAATTCTTACTTTTTTTGTAATATTTGATTGATGTTTTTTATATTTCACACCTCATTCCGGGTTAACGGAGACGATAACCGTTGTCTTGTTTGATGAACTCCAATGCAGTACCGTGTTGCGCCATTTTTTCCACCGGATCTCGTTCCGATGTTCGTTTGTTCAGCATGGGTTTGTTTTGTTGTTGTTTGTTCTAGGAGGAAATGGTACGAGAACCCAAACCGTTGAGAAAAAACCGGAGAACACGGATTTCGCGGCTATATTTTGCTTTTGAGTCGAGAATGGCGAAAGGCCGTGAACGGACTAGCGGGTGTAAAGAGATAAAAACGCAGTGAACGCAAGAGTCGACGGGTGCGATCATACCAGCACTAATGCACCGGATCCCATCAGAACTCCGCAGTTAAGCGTGCTTGGGCGAGAGTAGTACTAGGATGGGTGACCTCCTGGGAAGTCCTTGTGTTGCACCCTTTTTTCTTTTCCTTTTGTCGTCGCATCTCGTTTCGATGTTCTGTCCGCACAAGGTTTGTTATCTCCAAATAATTCTTACTTTTTTTGTAATATTTGATTGATGTTTTTTATATTTCACACCTCATTCCGGGTTAACGGAGACGATAACCGTTGTCTTGTTTGATGAACTCCAATGCAGTACCGTGTTGCGCCATTTTTTCCACCGGATCTCGTTCCGATGTTCGTTTGTTCAGCATGGGTTTGTTTTGTTGTTGTTTGTTCTAGGAGGAAATGGTACGAGAACCCAAACCGTTGAGAAAAAACCGGAGAACACGGATTTCGCGGCTATATTTTGCTTTTGAGTCGAGAATGGCGAAAGGCCGTGAACGGACTAGCGGGTGTAAAGAGATAAAAACGCAGTGAACGCAAGAGTCGACGGGTGCGATCATACCAGCACTAATGCACCGGATCCCATCAGAACTCCGCAGTTAAGCGTGCTTGGGCGAGAGTAGTACTAGGATGGGTGACCTCCTGGGAAGTCCTTGTGTTGCACCCTTTTTTCTTTTCCTTTTGTCGTCGCATCTCGTTTCGATGTTCTGTCCGCACAAGGTTTGTTATCTCCAAATAATTCTTACTTTTTTTGTAATATTTGATTGATGTTTTTTATATTTCACACCTCATTCCGGGTTAACGGAGACGATAACCGTTGTCTTGTTTGATGAACTCCAATGCAGTACCGTGTTGCGCCATTTTTTCCACCGGATCTCGTTCCGATGTTCGTTTGTTCAGCATGGGTTTGTTTTGTTGTTGTTTGTTCTAGGAGGAAATGGTACGAGAACCCAAACCGTTGAGAAAAAACCGGAGAACACGGATTTCGCGGCTATATTTTGCTTTTGAGTCGAGAATGGCGAAAGGCCGTGAACGGACTAGCGGGTGTAAAGAGATAAAAACGCAGTGAACGCAAGAGTCGACGGGTGCGATCATACCAGCACTAATGCACCGGATCCCATCAGAACTCCGCAGTTAAGCGTGCTTGGGCGAGAGTAGTACTAGGATGGGTGACCTCCTGGGAAGTCCTTGTGTTGCACCCTTTTTTCTTTTCCTTTTGTCGTCGCATCTCGTTTCGATGTTCTGTCCGCACAAGGTTTGTTATCTCCAAATAATTCTTACTTTTTTTGTAATATTTGATTGATGTTTTTTATATTTCACACCTCATTCCGGGTTAACGGAGACGATAACCGTTGTCTTGTTTGATGAACTCCAATGCAGTACCGTGTTGCGCCATTTTTTCCACCGGATCTCGTTCCGATGTTCGTTTGTTCAGCATGGGTTTGTTTTGTTGTTGTTTGTTCTAGGAGGAAATGGTACGAGAACCCAAACCGTTGAGAAAAAACCGGAGAACACGGATTTCGCGGCTATATTTTGCTTTTGAGTCGAGAATGGCGAAAGGCCGTGAACGGACTAGCGGGTGTAAAGAGATAAAAACGCAGTGAACGCAAGAGTCGACGGGTGCGATCATACCAGCACTAATGCACCGGATCCCATCAGAACTCCGCAGTTAAGCGTGCTTGGGCGAGAGTAGTACTAGGATGGGTGACCTCCTGGGAAGTCCTTGTGTTGCACCCTTTTTTCTTTTCCTTTTGTCGTCGCATCTCGTTTCGATGTTCTGTCCGCACAAGGTTTGTTATCTCCAAATAATTCTTACTTTTTTTGTAATATTTGATTGATGTTTTTTATATTTCACACCTCATTCCGGGTTAACGGAGACGATAACCGTTGTCTTGTTTGATGAACTCCAATGCAGTACCGTGTTGCGCCATTTTTTCCACCGGATCTCGTTCCGATGTTCGTTTGTTCAGCATGGGTTTGTTTTGTTGTTGTTTGTTCTAGGAGGAAATGGTACGAGAACCCAAACCGTTGAGAAAAAACCGGAGAACACGGATTTCGCGGCTATATTTTGCTTTTGAGTCGAGAATGGCGAAAGGCCGTGAACGGACTAGCGGGTGTAAAGAGATAAAAACGCAGTGAACGCAAGAGTCGACGGGTGCGATCATACCAGCACTAATGCACCGGATCCCATCAGAACTCCGCAGTTAAGCGTGCTTGGGCGAGAGTAGTACTAGGATGGGTGACCTCCTGGGAAGTCCTTGTGTTGCACCCTTTTTTCTTTTCCTTTTGTCGTCGCATCTCGTTTCGATGTTCTGTCCGCACAAGGTTTGTTATCTCCAAATAATTCTTACTTTTTTTGTAATATTTGATTGATGTTTTTTATATTTCACACCTCATTCCGGGTTAACGGAGACGATAACCGTTGTCTTGTTTGATGAACTCCAATGCAGTACCGTGTTGCGCCATTTTTTCCACCGGATCTCGTTCCGATGTTCGTTTGTTCAGCATGGGTTTGTTTTGTTGTTGTTTGTTCTAGGAGGAAATGGTACGAGAACCCAAACCGTTGAGAAAAAACCGGAGAACACGGATTTCGCGGCTATATTTTGCTTTTGAGTCGAGAATGGCGAAAGGCCGTGAACGGACTAGCGGGTGTAAAGAGATAAAAACGCAGTGAACGCAAGAGTCGACGGGTGCGATCATACCAGCACTAATGCACCGGATCCCATCAGAACTCCGCAGTTAAGCGTGCTTGGGCGAGAGTAGTACTAGGATGGGTGACCTCCTGGGAAGTCCTTGTGTTGCACCCTTTTTTCTTTTCCTTTTGTCGTCGCATCTCGTTTCGATGTTCTGTCCGCACAAGGTTTGTTATCTCCAAATAATTCTTACTTTTTTTGTAATATTTGATTGATGTTTTTTATATTTCACACCTCATTCCGGGTTAACGGAGACGATAACCGTTGTCTTGTTTGATGAACTCCAATGCAGTACCGTGTTGCGCCATTTTTTCCACCGGATCTCGTTCCGATGTTCGTTTGTTCAGCATGGGTTTGTTTTGTTGTTGTTTGTTCTAGGAGGAAATGGTACGAGAACCCAAACCGTTGAGAAAAAACCGGAGAACACGGATTTCGCGGCTATATTTTGCTTTTGAGTCGAGAATGGCGAAAGGCCGTGAACGGACTAGCGGGTGTAAAGAGATAAAAACGCAGTGAACGCAAGAGTCGACGGGTGCGATCATACCAGCACTAATGCACCGGATCCCATCAGAACTCCGCAGTTAAGCGTGCTTGGGCGAGAGTAGTACTAGGATGGGTGACCTCCTGGGAAGTCCTTGTGTTGCACCCTTTTTTCTTTTCCTTTTGTCGTCGCATCTCGTTTCGATGTTCTGTCCGCACAAGGTTTGTTATCTCCAAATAATTCTTACTTTTTTTGTAATATTTGATTGATGTTTTTTATATTTCACACCTCATTCCGGGTTAACGGAGACGATAACCGTTGTCTTGTTTGATGAACTCCAATGCAGTACCGTGTTGCGCCATTTTTTCCACCGGATCTCGTTCCGATGTTCGTTTGTTCAGCATGGGTTTGTTTTGTTGTTGTTTGTTCTAGGAGGAAATGGTACGAGAACCCAAACCGTTGAGAAAAAACCGGAGAACACGGATTTCGCGGCTATATTTTGCTTTTGAGTCGAGAATGGCGAAAGGCCGTGAACGGACTAGCGGGTGTAAAGAGATAAAAACGCAGTGAACGCAAGAGTCGACGGGTGCGATCATACCAGCACTAATGCACCGGATCCCATCAGAACTCCGCAGTTAAGCGTGCTTGGGCGAGAGTAGTACTAGGATGGGTGACCTCCTGGGAAGTCCTCGTGTTGCACCCCTTTTTCTTTTCCTTTTGTCGTCGCATCTCGTTTCGATGTTCTGTCCGCACAAGGTTTGTTACCTCCAAATAATTCTTACTTTTTTTGTAATATTTGATTGATGTTTTTTATATTTCACACCTCATTCCGGGTTAACGGAGACGATAACCGTTGTCTTGTTTGATGAACTCCAATGCAGTACCGTGTTGCGCCATTTTTTCCACCGGATCTCGTTCCGATGTTCGTTTGTTCAGCATGGGTTTGTTTTGTTGTTGTTTGTTCTAGGAGGAAATGGTACGAGAACCAAACCGTTGAGAAAAAACCGGAGAACACGGATTTCGCGGCTATATTTTGCTTTTGAGTCGAGAATGGCGAAAGGCCGTGAACGGACTAGCGGGTGGAAAGAGATAAAAATGCAGTGAATGCAAGAGTCGACTGGTGCGATCATACCAGCACTAATGCACCGGATCCCATCAGAACTCCGCAGTTAAGCGTGCTTGGGCGAGAGTAGTACTAGGATGGGTGATCTCCTGGGAAGTCCTCGTGTTGCACCCTTTTTTCTTTTCCTTTTGTCGTCGCATCTCGTTTCGATGTTCTGTCCGCACAAGGTTTGTTACCTCCAAATAATTCTTACTTTTTTTGTAATATTTGATTGATGTTTTTTATATTTCACACCTCATTCCGGGTTAACGGAGACGATAACCGTTGTCTTGTTCGATGAACTCCAATGCAGTACCGTGTTGCGCCATTTTTTCCACCGGATCTCGTTCCGATGTAAAAAATGGCGCAACACGGTACTGCATTGGAATTCATCAAACAAGACAACGGTTATCGTCTCCGTTAACCCGGAATGAGGTGGGAAATTTCGCCATTTTCGACTCAAAAGCAAAATATAGCCGCGAAATCCGTGTTCTCCGGTTTTTTCTCAACGGTTTGGTTCTCGTACCATTTCCTCCTAGAACAAACAACAACAAAACAAACCCATGCTGAACAATCGAACATCGGAACGAGATCCGGTGGAAAAAATGGCGCAACACGGTACTGCATTGGAGTTCATCGAACAAGACAACGGTTATCGTCTCCGTTAACCCGGAATGAGGTGTGAAATATAAAAAACATCAATCAAATATTACAAAAAAAGTAAGAATTATTTGGAGGTAACAAACCTTGTGCGGACAGAACATCGAAACGAGATGCGACGACAAAAGGAAAAGAAAAAGGGATGCAACACGAGGACCGCCCAGAAGGTCACCCATCCTAGTACTACTCTCGCCCAAACACGCTTAACTTCGGAGTTCTAATGGGATCCGGTGCATTAGTGCTGATATGATCGCACTCACCCGTCGATTCTTGCGTTCACTGCATTTTTACCTCTTCCCACCCGCTAGTCCGTTCACGGCCTTTCGCCATTCTCGACTCAAAAGCAAAATATAGCCGCGAAATCTGTGTTCTCCGGTTTTTTCTCAACGGTTTGGTTCTCGTACCATTTCCTCCTAGAACAAACAACAACAAAACAAACACATGCTGAACAAACGAACATCGGAACGAGATCCGGTGGAAAAAATGGCGCAACACGGTACTGCATTGGAATTCATCAAACAAGACAACGGTTATCGTCTCCGTTAACCCGGAATGAGGTGGGAAATATAAAAAATATCAATTAAATATTACAAAAAAAAATAAGAATTATTTGGAGGTAACAAACCTCGTGCGGACAGAACATCGAAACGAGATGCGACGACAAAAGGAAAAGAAAAAGGAGCGCAACACGAGGACTTCCCAGGAGGTCACCCATCCTAGAACTACTCTCGCCTAAGCACACTTGACTGCGGAGTTCTGATGGGATCCGGTGCATTAGTGCTGGTATGATCGCACCCGTCGACTCTTGCGTTAACTGCGTTTTTATCTCTTTCCACCCGCTAGTCCGTTCACGGCCTTTCGCCATTCTCGATTCAAAAGCAAAATATAGCCGCGAAATCCGTGTTGTTTATAAATTTAATATTTTAAAAAAAAAGGTAAATAGAAATGGCTAAAGAGAAGTTGCACGATGAGAGAGATGAGGTGGTGGACACAACATTCCACTCGGCCTACCAAACATTTTCTCCAATGATTAATATGATTCCTCTGTATCCATTTTCAGTCTCTTTTGTAGCAGAAACAAATTAAATGGAATTTCAACCTTTTTCTTTGTCTTATTTTATTCTCTTTTTTCTTTTTATTTTTCAACTGAAATTTTTTAAAAAACTATTTCGTTTTTGTTCTTTCCGACAAAAATTTCCCAATATGATGTAAATGTCCATGACAGACGATCCAAACTTATGAATACACATTGGCCGTGTTTTGCTTTACGGATAATAGTTATTATTATTATTATTGTTTATTTATTTTTCATTACACAATTTCATATGATAAAGTTTTGAACTTGTAACTAAATTCGTGTTCCTACGTTTTTTTAATAACCAATTTTGTTTGATATTTTTTTTATAACTAGAAAGTTCACCGAATCTTAGCATCGATTACATCTCCCACGATCCGAAAGTAATTTGTGTACCGCAATTAAATTGCACATCTCATCTCCATTTTTGGAGTCAAACCGGCCACCTTTAATACTTAACGACAGTTTTGCGATTCGGCCACCTCAAACGCCTACCACTCAACTACTATCACAAGTTGGGTAAATTTTTCCGATATTCAAACAGATGAACAAATTACCAATTTAACATATCAGAAACTATATATGAATACGCGACCATGATTAAAATAATTAATATACGAGAACGAATAAAAAAAATGGTAGGGGATTGAAACTGTTGAGATATACCGGATCTTGAATAATATTACGAGATATATCAATCTTATCAAATCCAGAAAATATATATTTAGAAATATTTATTATTTTATTTAGTTTATTTATTCAATGTAAGACTTTCATCTATTTATATGTTATTCTGATTATGAATAAAGACATCATTCTGCAAATTTCTACATGGTATCAGTGCTTTTGGTTCTTTTCTATTTTTTTTTACTTCATAAAAATGATGGTTGATAATGAGAGTGAAGATGAAGATGATGATATGTCGATCCAGTGGTAATATCATTTCGAGTTTTTTTAAGAATAAGAGAGTCATTTTGTTTTTTTTTCTCTCATAATCCCACATGTTTCTAAAGATTATTCGCATAACCGCCAATCATTTTATTCTTGCCAAAAAATTTGTTGTCATTAAACGCTTTCGCGTAGTTTCCTTTCAATCTCGGATGAATCAGAGTTATTCCCGAGACTTCTTTCTGCACCGCGATTGTCGTCCTTTTTTTTGTTATCATCAAACGATTCTTTTGTGCGTGATGCCAAAGTTGCAGCGCAGTCGTTTGTTTGATTTTTTTTAGTTATGTCTGCTACGACACAAGTTCGCAAGGTGATGTTCAAACGGCATGCGTTTGATCATCTTTTCAGCAAGTTAGGCGTTTCGTGATCTTCCACGCTCTAACTTGAAGGGGGATGTTGAGATATACCGGATCTTAAAGAATATTACGAGATATATCAATCTTATCAAATCTGGAAAATATATATTTAGAAATATTTATTATTTTATTTAGTTTACTTATTCAATGTAAGACTCTCATCTATTTATATGTTATTCTGATTATTAATAAAGACATCATTCTGTAAATTTCTACAGAAACAACATTGTTTGGATTGTTCTAAATATAGAAAGGATTCTAAATATAGGAAGGGATGGGCTCGTATTCCATACAGATTCCGAACCTAAATTCGTGTTAGGGTTTTTGGAGGAGACGAGCCGTGACCCGTGAGCGATTGGACTTATTGTTTCGTGATTTAAAACCCTAATAGCATAACTGTTATTGATAAAGGCCACATTGCATATATTCAGATATTCGTTAAGTGTTTAAAGATAAAAATACTAAAGCTAAATTCAAATGTTTAGGTTAAAAAGATTATTCGAATTTTAATTGTTCGGATAGTGATTTTGGGTACATCCATCTCACTTAGCAGATGAAATGCACAACAATCGAATAATTTTGTTCATGATCAACATTAAATGCAGATTTGGTGTTGAGATATAATATTAAAGTAAAATAGTATATAAATACATATTTTTTTTAAAAAAATAATAAAATTAAATCCTGAACTTTAAAACACCACCAAAAGACACCATGAAATTAAACTCTAAAATTTTAAATGACTCCAAAAAAATCACTATAATATGGTGGTTTTCGAAAACGGTTTAAAAGTTTAGATTTTAATATAGAAGTTAATAAGAATTTATGTATTTTTTTAAAATTTTATAGTTTGTATATTTATCTATGACTAATTTTTTTAGAAGTTCATGTATTAATATATGATTTTCTAAATATCAAAGGAAAATAACATGAACACAAAAAATGGTATTATCCCTTAACGATTGGACTAAACATGTACTGCATGTGTCTCACCATAAAAGTAATTATAAAGTTTGGTTCTTGTTATTTAAAGAATATAGCTTTGGGATTTGAAGGCAATTTATTAGGAAAAATTATAAATTTACTCGCATAAATAAGAAAAACAGAGTGTGTAAATTTACTTATTTAAAAGTTTTAAAATATATTAAATAGGGGCATTATGAAGGTTTTAGGTGATTGAATATGCAAAGTTTCCTAAATATTATCCAGAAATTATACTAATCATATCCAAAAAATAAACGATCTACAGGGAGACAGGAATATTCCTGCT
>NW_010969548.1:4813922-4843442 GCF_000463585.1 Tarenaya hassleriana | reverse complement strand
TCCTGCTGCTCAACACAACTCATTTCTCAAGTTATTTTAACTCTGATTTAGTTTCTAATTCTCCAAAATGAGTAATAATGATGAGCATTGTAGTGCTATTTTTTATTTTAAAAAACAAATTATTATTATTAATTTATGCTATTTTGTTTTTTAATTTTGGCGTGCTATTTTTGGACTTTAAATAACCATAAAAGCTACTATTTCACCAACTTTAGCAACATTTACAAAAAAAAAAAAATTAAATCATTCAGAAAATTATAATTTCGAGTCTGTGCTCTCTTATTAATCAGCATCATCTCTCTCTCTCTCTCTATCTCTCTCTATCTCTCTCCGACATTTTCGTTCTGCAAGAAGAGAAGATGCAGAATCCGGTGGTTGGGTCTCTCCTCTTCTTCATCGTGACATGTCTCGTCTTCACATCTGTTTCAGGATCAGATATAAACATCAACGGACCTGACCTCATCGTCCACAGCACGAACATCTCCGATTGCGTCATCGGAGAAATCTCCGGCGCCGTCGCCGAGATTCTCAACTTCGTCGACGAGAGGCTCGCCGTTATATATCCAGCCATCCAAAAGTTCAAATCTCTGATCTCTTCTGATCCATTCAACGTGACTGGGACATGGGTCGGTTCAGACATATGCAGTTACCGAGGTTTCTTCTGTGACAACCCTCCCGACAACGGATCCGCCATAGCCGTAGCTTCCATCGATTTCAATGGTTTCCAGCTCTCAGCTCCTTCCATCGATGGGTTTCTTGATCAGCTTCCGGATTTAGCTATTTTCCACGCCAACACCAACAACTTCGGAGGCGTTGTACCTCCCAAGATCGCGGAACTCAAGTACCTCTACGAGTTCGACATCAGCAACAACAGATTCTCCGGTCCGTTCCCGACGGCGGTTCTCGGTATGCCCGGTTTAACGTTCTTAGACATCCGGTTTAACCGGTTTACCGGTTCAGTCCCTCCCCAGATCTTCACTCAAAACCTAGACGTTCTCTTCATCAACGACAACGAGTTCACCGCCAACTTGCCGGAAACACTGGGAGAAACTCACATTCAGTTCTTGACATTAGCCAACAACAAATTCAATGGTCCAATCCCGAGAGGAATCCTCAGAGCCATGTCGACAGTAACCGAAGTTCTGTTCTTGAACAACGAGTTAACCGGCTGTCTGCCCTACGAGCTAGGGTTCTTGAAAGAGGCGAGAGTCCTGGACGTCGGCCAGAACAGATTAACGGGTCGTTTGCCAATGTCTCTGACGTGTCTGGAGAAAGCCGAGCAGCTGAATTTCGCGGGGAATTTCTTGTTCGGAGCCGTGCCCGAGACAGTGTGCATGCTACAGAATCTGGCGAATTTCTCCTTGTCTGATAATTACTTCACGCACGTTGGACCGTTTTGCCGGATCTTGATCGAGAGAGGCGTTCTTGATGTGAGGAACAACTGTATTCCCTTTCTCCCGAACCAGAGACCGTTCAAGGAATGTCTAGGCTTCCTTGCAAGACCAAAGTATTGTTCTCACATGTGGTTTCACAGTTTTATTCCTTGTAAATTCTCTCGCTCGGTTTCTTCTTCTTCTTCTCCCCACTCTTCTTCTCACGTTTTGGCGCCAAAAATGTCTCCTTCGCCTTAATTCAGTGCATTTGATCAAACATTTCGTTAGTGGAAAACTTGTTGGCATGTGTTTTTTGGCTCGATATGCATATTCTAGAGGGTTCTTTTAAATGTTGTGACAAAATATTACGAGGGCCATCGAATAAAATGATGTTTTATTACGTAATGTCTACGTCATGTGCACGAGTGAAGCAAATTCTGAGGCTTTGGTATACGATTGAATGTAACCCACTGATGAGTTATGTCGTGTCATACATGATGACTTCATGACATAATCCTGCCAAAAATACATATTCGTATATGTTTAAGTGCACATAAATCTCCTCTTATTCAACCAGGTTCGCATCGCAATAGGACCTACCATTTCGGGTTTGGGTTTGAATTGGGTTATAGAAAAATTATACTATTCGATTTTTATATCAATTTCGATTTGATTCGGATCAATTCACTTTGGTTTGGATTAAATTTTTTATTGGTAAAAAAAAATAAAGAACATTTTGGTTTTTTAGTTGTTTTTTATTGGGTTCAATTCGATTCGGATTCGATTTTTTCAGATTTAGAGAAATTAGAATCATTCGGTTTTTATATTGGATTCGGTTCAATTACGGTTATATCTTATTCGATTCCATTCGGCGATTAATAACTAAATCCCTACATCGTATGCAGTGGCAGATCCAGAAAAATATTTTATTGGGGGCAATATTAATATATATATATATATAATAAAATGTATACTAACAAAAATATTTATGTTTTATAATTTAATTCTACAATTTTTTTTTATTTTCTAAAATTTTTACATAATAATTTTATTAGGAATCGTTTAGAATATATCTTTTTTTTATGACACGAATTAGATAATCCATTCAAAAATTGTACTTTATCTTGTTTATCTAATTAGGATGATATTTTAATTTTTTTTATTAACATGATTCAAAGCCAAATCATCTAAGTCAATTTGTTTACATGAGAATTGAATAAGCTCTCGGTTGAAATTTTACCACTATCTTTGAATTTCAATGGAATTTTTTAGAAAAATTTATCCACTAAATTAGCTACTATATTAAATACACACATATATATATATATATATATATATATATATATATTTATAAGTATGCTAAATATATAGAAACGAATAATAAATAAAAAATGGTTTCAAACAAAAATTATAACATTTTATATATATTTGATTTTGTTGTTATTATTTTTTATATTAAGTTATGATTAAATTGATGATAATTTTTTATTACGATTAAATTGATTATTATTTTTAGATGTAAGAAGAGAAAAAAATATAGGAAAAATGAAATTTTTAAAAAAATGGAAAAACTTGATATGTTTATTTGATTTCCTATTAAAAAATGAGGGAGGGACACTTATAATATGAAGTGGGGCATTATTCTTCACATCTTATTACGTTAAAACAAGTCCTTTTTTTTATTTTTAGTGAGGGCGAGTGACCCACTTCTCATAAAGTGGGTTCGCCCATGATCACATGTTTCACGTTCTTATAGATCCTTTTCAATCTTTTAAGAATATCGAACGAAAAAAAATGGGATAATAATTATTTGAATTTAACGGCTCAAAGAAAATTAAAATACAGTGTATAAGCCTATAAGGGTATCCATGAACATATCTAAGCAAAAGTCATATAAACACATAGTTTTGGAGCACCGAGAAGTCACGATCGAACATAATCGATCGACAAGCAGATTAATTAAAACGACGATAACCGGAAAGAAAATGACATTTTTATAAATTTGATTTGCATCAACTGCAATATCAAATTATGATCGGAATATATGGTGGGCACGTAGTAAAATATAAAACGTAAGTCAAAACCATATGAATAGTATGGCAGTATTGTTGTTGATACAATAACCTAAACGGAAAATGAAATTGAAGATTTTCCTATGGTGATAGTCATTACAATTATTTAATCTAATAAAAAGTTGAATTAATATTCTTTCTATATACATTTTTATTTTCTATGAATTTTGTGAGTCATGGGTTGGTGCCATTGTAAATCATGTTGATTGGTGGGGGCACCATCACCATATCCACCCACAATGTAAAGGTGAATGGTTTTTCATGGGTTAAATATACATACATATATATATATATATATATATATATATATATATATATATATTTATATATTCGACGGTCCAACATAAATAAGATACTCATTTATACTACCAAACCCATTGACATTAGTGAGCTCCCACATCTTATATTCTAACCCTACAATTATAAGCTTTTTGCTCATCATAACCAATATAATTATATAATATTTTCTTTTACTTAAATGAAAAACGCAACGTTTTTTTTTTGTGACTCTTTGTGCTCGCGTAATATGAAATCGTTCTTAAAATAAAAACATTCATTATTTCGTAATCATATGCGTTTTTTTTCAAAATTATCCGCTCATAAGTAATTTTAAATCTTTGAAAATAAGATTTGAATCCAAAGATTTTCGGAAGATAAGTTGAAACGCGAACGATTATTAGAAGAGATTTGGCAGCTAAAAGATATTTTAATATATGGCGAGAAAAAAAAGTAGTTTAATATTACATGTAAAAGTCGGGAAAAAATACATTAAAAAGAAAATGGTTTTCTATTTATATGGGAATATCCTAAAATAATATCTGAACTTCACAATTTTTACAAAATAAAACTTAAATTTTATTTTTTATCAAATAAAACTCCAACTTCATTTTTCAGTAAAAAATAAACCCGAATTTTATAATATTTATCATTATCATTTTTAACTCTATTGTTGACTTGACGTTTCGACATCCTACATGGTAAGTCAATTGACTGTAATTGATACATCATCGTCTACGTGTCACGATATCAAAACGTCACATTAGCAGTAGGGTTAAAAATGATAAAGATGATAAAGTTTGAATTTATTTTTTACTGAAAAATGAAGTTGAGATTTTATTTGATAAAAACAAAGTTTAGGTTTTTTTTTGTGAAAATTGAGAAGTTAGAAGTATTGTTTTGCGATTTTACCTTGTAAAAGTTGCAACACTCGATACCCTTTCTACACAAAATTTTTAAATTCCAATGCTCGAATCCAGCTAAGGTAACCGATGATACAAATTTATATATACGTATATGTATGTATATGTATTTTGCTAATGGTTAGGTTTTCATAATATGAGTTTGACTTTGACTGAGTGTTGCTAGTGATGGGATGTGTTCGAGTGTTCATTATTAGATGTCGGAATTGGAATGCGTTCTCGTCACTACATAATAAATATTGTTCCTCTTATTATTATTATTTTTTTTAATGTCATGAACTCATCTTGATTCCATCACCCGTTATTCTTTTAACGTATGTGCCTTAGTTGTTGAACGGCGATGTTTTTTTATTTATTTTAGTTTTTGGTTTTTAGAATTGGAATGGAAGAAGTTTTTGGGTATTTTTAGAAAAAAAAAATGAGAATCAAGATTTTTTAAATTTAATTTTCTTACAAATTCGGAAAACTTTGGTGAAAAAATCAATTATGAACCACAAACTCTATTTTTATTTATAAATACTAAAATATAAAATAAAAAAACTAAAGACTAAAAACTCAGAATGTAAACTTGTTTTTTTTTTTGGTTGAATGTGATGTATATTGCTAAAAGAATAAGTATATGTCGGTTTTAACCGAATACAAAATATCAGGGAACCCATGATAAATGGAAAAACAAAAATCCCAAACAGGGGAGATGATCAAAACATTACGTCTGGACTACATTAATAGAGTGTGACCCAAGAAAATGCCAAACTTCAAGGAAGGAAGAGGACTGCATGCGACCGACCCGTGGTGAAGCGAGGAGAATGTTTCGAACGTATCTTTCAATCTTTCGACTGAGCAATGCAGGGGTTCTCTCCCTGTTTCAGAATCGACGGTGATTTCGCTCATGTCGTATGGCTTCGATAGTGGTTTGTAGCAACGCCTTGGCGAGGATGCGCCTGCTTTTTGTAGTATCATTTCCAGGATTATTCACCCAACCAATGCATGTTTCGACATCAGCTGGCGGTTGAGGCCATATTCTCGCGGCTAGAGAGCACCAGACCAGGGAGCTATACGTGCAAGTAAAAAACAGATGGCGATGGCTCTGGGCATCGTTTCAGCAAAGGATGCAAGTGTATTCTGTGACTAAACCCCATCGACGTAGCCTGTCCATTGTGGGCAATCTTTGGAGGAAGACTTCCCATTGATCGAATGCCAATCTTGGAACAACAAGGCGAAACCAAATTATACTGTGCCATGCTTTGGCTTCCCTCTCACCCGGATTAGCTCCCAGGTTTTAGTCGATGAGAAGATTTGTCTGAATGTGTCATCTTTGTGTTTCCATAGAGGCACATCCTCACCCATTTCTTCCTTGGGTGGGATAACCGTGGTAAGTTCACTATGGAGTTGCTGAATTTTATCGTTCCTCGCTCCCGGCATGTTCCAATACCCCTCCTTGCAAGCTAAAGTTACGGTTGCATTCCTTTCAATTCGGAGTTGCGATGGGCCATTGTCTCCAATGAACTCGATCAGGGGTCCGAGAGAAGACCATGAATCATGCCAGAAAGATATTGTGCGTCCATTTCCCAATTGTATCTTGATGAATGGACGGACAACCTCTTTAAGCCGTAAAAGCTTCCGTAGATTCCATGAACGCCTCGGGTTGGGTGTTGTGTCCCAAAAGCCCCTTCGCTTCAATGAGTTTCAGAGCAGCCAAGCCACCCATAATGAACGTTTCTTCGCAAAGACCGCCCAAATTTGTTTTAAACGGATCACAAGGTTCACATCGGTGAGTTTCTTCGGCCCGAGCCCTCCCTCTTTTTTCGGCATACATATGTTGTCCCATGCAACCCGTGCATTAGCCGATTCTGACTGACCATTCCCCAGAGGAATTTCGAGCAAATCCCATATATCTTCCTTAAAAGGGGTCTTTATCAGAAATACCCTTAAAATGCTACCTATACTTCATAGCATACCCTCCTAAAAAAAATCTGACTACTTCAAATATACATCTCTAAAAAGTATAATACCCATTTTACCCTTTTTTAATTAATTAAAAAATCATTTAGTTTTCCAAAACGCAGCTTTTGTTTATCTTTCCTGCATATTCCATTCTCTCTCCTCTGAAATTTTTCTCTCTCCGCCAAAATTTATTTTCTCTCTCCTCCGATTTTCTCTCTCCTCTATGTGACCCATGTGACTCATGGGACCCATATGACCGTGTGGTCACAGAGTCACAGGGTCACATGAGTCACATGGGTCACAATGAGTCATATGAGTCACACGGATCACAATCTATGTTCTTTATACGTGTCATTATAAAAAATACTCTCATTTTGATATTTCGACTTCAAGACATACACTTCTCAATCTGTGACCGTGTGACCCATGTGACTAGAAATTTAATCTTGGTTACATTGATCATAATGCTGAATTTATAATATTTTTATCAAATGATTAGTAAGATATACAGGGTATGAACATAATGAATAGGTGTAATCACCATAAATTTAACGTTATGACCAATGTGACCAAGATTAATCTTCTGATCACAGAGTCGCAGTTGAAGAATGGTATCTTTTGAAACCAAAATAGCAAAGTGGGTGTATTTTTTATATAATGTCTCTGATTGACGATCCACGTGATGCAAACCTTATGGTATTACCTCCGATTGTGGAAGATAAACAGAAAATCGGTAGACCCAAACAAAACCGGTTTCCAAGTTCAAGCCCGCGAACAAAGTGATCAAAAAACGACATAAAAATATTGTTATTTGTTAAATAACTTGTTTGTATGATTTTATTTAGTTCTCAAGTATGTTTGTAAAATAACTTTATCAAGTATGAAATACATTTTCCATAAATACGATCTCTTTGCATTATCACGATGTTTAATAAGCCTGATTTCTTTACACTAGTACCATTTTAAACCTTGAAGAGACAGAAACAATTTTGCAATGTGTGACCCATGTGACTCTCATGTGACCCGAAGACATTTTTGCACTATGTGACCCATGTGACCCGTGACTCAATCACACTTAAAAAACACGGTCGATTCTCAGTTTTAATGCTTCAAGATAGTTTATATGGAGTTTTATAATGATAATATGGTGTTTACAAGTTAAATTCATTAATTTAGTTATGAGTTGTTTGAACATTAGTGAAAAATACTCCAAAGTGTTCTCAAAACATTAGTATCACTTATGTAGTACATTTCTATTAGTGATTTGGATTTAAAAATTGAAACAACAATGATTTTAAAATTGTTATTGATGTTAAAATCAAAGATTAATCATTGTATATCCATTCATAGTCACTAATTCGATAAATTCGAATATTGTGACCCATGTGACCCATGTGACCCGACGTTATTTTTTGAAAATATGCGAGACCCACCAGTAAAAAAAAATCATAGAACTGGGGAACATGGGGATCCACCAAGATAACTTGTCAGACCTAATTTTTTCACGTTTCTGCAGTCAATTGACCCCCAAATTTGGATTTCCGCTGAAATATAAAAATAATTTAAATAGATTTTTTTTATTTCCATGAAAAAAATAATTTACATTGTGACACATGTGACCCAAAATCATAAATAAAATTAAATTGAAGAAACTTTTTCTCCAAAATAAAAATAATAAAATTAATTGAAAAAAATTATTATATTCAGAAATATTTATTTCATACATATAAGGGATAAATAACATTTCTCGTCCTCATAAACAAAAAAAACACGATCCTTCTTGTCTTTCACATATGAGAGTGTGTTCAATGATCGAATTTCTCGCGGGCACACCATTGAGAATGAACCATAGATCATTCTTGTCTTTCATCCAAGTTGTGACCCTTGTACCACTCATATAACTTTTTATCAATATACTTCACAACTTTGGAAAATCTGTACAACAAGATATGCACATTAGGCTCAGATCATATGGATCACAGGTCACGTGGGTCACAAGTCATATGGGTCACATGTCACATGTCACAAAGAACACCATACTTGATTTTTAAGTCACAGAGAACTCAATTCTATGTTAATTTCCACTATTTTCCATATTTTTTTGAAGTTGTTTCGCACACTATTGAAGAGAAAATAAGCAAATCAGAGGAGAAATGAAGCAAATCGGAGGAAAGAACGAATAAAATGGAGGAGAGAGAGTATAAGGAGGAGAGAGAGAGCAAAATGGAGAAGAGAAAGAGAACAAAACATAATAGAGAGAGCAAAACGGAGGAGAGAGAGCAAAAACAGAAGAGAGAGAGCGAACAGAAGAGAGGGGACAAATTGAATGAGAGAAAACACAACCTTGGAGGAGAGAGGGAGAAAATCTGAAGAGAGTGTAAGCAAATCGAAGGAGAAATGCAGAAAATCGGAGGAGAGAGAGTGAGCAAAACGGAGGAGAGAGAGAGCAAAACGGAGGGGAGAGAGAGGGACAAAACGGAGGAGAGAGATGAAGCAAAATGGAGGAGAGAGATGGAGCAAAATGGAGGGGAGAAAGAGAGAGCAAAATGGAGGAGAGAGATGAAGCAAAATGGAGGAGAGAGATGGAGCAAAACAGAGGAGAGAGAAAGTACAATTTTGGAGGAGAGAGAATGAAGAAATCGTTTTTTCAATTTTAACACATTTTACTTTTATTTTTTATTTTTAAAATTCTGGGTATTATGGTCTTTTTATTAAAAAAATAGGGTTATGCGTGTCTTTTCTTTGCTGCAATTTTTTTTAAAAAAAAACTAGGGTTTGGAGAGTAGCCATTGAAATAGAGATAGCATTTTAATGGTATTCTTGCTATATCCCCCCTTAAAAGACACTTAGGAAGCATAAAGACGCTACTCCAAGAATTAACCAGTCCATAAATCATGGAGATTATCAGTTATACCTTGTCGGTTGAGGAAAGAAATCTCGCTGTCCAACCTGAAACTTTACTTCGTATCCGGTCAATCAGTGGTTGGAAGTCTCCACTCGTTAGCCACCAAGGACTAAGAGGCACTTCTAGATAGCGCACCGGAAGAGTTCCTTCTTTCATCCCTGTAGCTACAATTAGGTTTCTGCGATTGATACTATCAGCCTCACTGAAAAAATCATACTTATCACGATTAACATGCAACCATGACATTTTTCCAAATTCTTCGATGATACGCATGATCTCTGAAATGGAGACAGGGTCAGCCTCCGTGAAGATCATGACGTCGTCTGCAAAGGCCAAGTGAGTGATCATCGGTTCAATGCATTTCAGGTGGGACTTGATTCGGCTAGCCTTAGCTGATGCATCAAGCATATGGGAGAAAACATCCATGGCTAGAATGAATAGGTACAGAGATAGTGGATCTCCTTGCCTCAATCCCCTTTGGCCTCGGAAGAACCCTGTTAGCTCATCGTTTATTACCACCGAAAATTTTGTGGTGGTAATACAGGAAGCGATCCAATAAACGAATCTCGAGGTGAGACCAATGGCCCTTAGAATCTGAATGGTGAAATCCCAATTTAGAGTATCGAATGCCTTCCGTATGTCAATCTTGAGCATCACAGAACCCGGTTCTATGCTTCTATTGTAATCTCTCACAAGCTCCACAACGAGCAATATATTATCCATGATCAAATGTCCCTCTAGGAAGGCCGCTTGGTTTGGGCCAATGACATATTGTGGGATCGGCTTTAGACGCTTAGCCAGAATGGATGAGATAATCTTCCGTATGTAAACTTGTTATTGATAGGTAGAAATAATATTTTAGTTTTTTGATAGATTTTACATGTAAAAATTATCAAAAAATATTTTTTAAATATTAATATAAAAATTATATTTGTTAATACTAATACTAATACTAGTAATAACAAAAATGTAAAATCTAACGTCGAGAAACTTATACTACAGTTTCATCTCGAATTCCCTGTTCTTTTTTCGTCGTTTTATGATCTGGGAATCGCACAGAATCAGAGGTCCATTTAAGAAACTTGGCCTACCCAATCAGGTCAAGCCTACGAAACATGGCGATTCGCGAATACGCGGTGTGGTGTTTGTTCGTACATTTTCGCGACCAGAAATTCCTAGAAAACCCTACCGGAGATCAGTAACAGTAACCTTTGTCCGAATTCTCCGGCGACATCAGAAGAATTTCTCCGTCTTGAGTGGTGGGTTTCGTGTTTGCAGATGCCTTCCATCACCGACGGCGGCGACGCGCCGCTTCCGGTCATTCTGGAAAAGTCCGACGCCGCGAAGAGACCCATCGATGGAGGTTAAAGCGGTAACTCCATTTTCGGGATTTTGACTTTTTTGTTCGGATTGTTCCGTGGTTGTGTGAGTTTGCTCTGGAAGTTGTCTCCTTTTTTATGTTCGAAACTGATTTCATGAGAAAGCAAGTAAATTTTTGTGCTTAATTGTGTGAATTATGAGATGGGTCGTTGGAGGGTGTTCTTTATAGTTGCTTGAGATTTAGCTGCTGTATTTGTTCTATGTTCATGGCGTCGAGTTGGAACCTGGGTTGTGGCTTGGTAGGTTAGAGTTAGATACGACTATCTGTGTCTGGTCTTTCTTGTTCAAAGATCTTATGCTGTCGGATTTTGAGGGGTGACATTTTTTATGTCTCTGTTCAAGAACGGGATCAAGGGATTCAATTCTAGGTCTCAAAGGGGATAAATCCCGTTGTCAATTGATGAAAAGGCTTTCCTTTTTGGAGGCATTGTTGTGTTTGAAAGATCATAAAAGACGGATCAGCCATTACTGCTTCTAGTTATTTCTCTGTCCACTAACAAGATTTCGATAGTTGCTAGTGTACTGCCGCATTTTTTACGTATAATGCTCGATTTTATATCGTAATTGGCATCATCGATCGTCTACCGGTATTCTTGTATGATGTTTCATCCATAAGCAATGCATGAGAGATACGTTTCGACCCTTGGCAACTTGCTTAGATGTCTCTAGTGTCATGGAACTTCTTCAATGGCAATGTCATAAACTTCTACATTGCCTTTGTACACCTTTTTTTTTCGTCTGACATTCCCCTAACTGTATCCTTTTCTGAGTTAAGTCTCTCCTGTTCCGAAGATTCAGATCCTGGACCATGCCCATGAAATCCACGGTCGGAGAATCCAAGAATCAGCATCTCTGGATCAGCTGGCTTCGCTATTTACAGAATGTGCCATTGCCATTGTAGCCTAACCCCTTCACCATCAACTCTCTTCCCTGGTTCCGACCAAATTCTCACAGGGGATTCTCACGGGACATCTATTCTGGTCCAAACTGGGAGACGCACAGATCTTGCTGGATCCATTTCACAGATGGAAGCAGCTTTAAATGTCCAGGAACATGTAAAACCTGCAAATGGTACATGCACATGAAGGGAAAGTGGAAACCCCATCTAATGCTTTTGAATCTTTTTTTTTGCATTCTGGGGGAAAATCCTCTGTCTTTGTGTATCTTGTTTGTGTATTTTACATGCCTGGTAGTGACAATTTAGCATAAAGAAAGAACAGAACAGACATTGTACGGTCTCGGACATCAGCAAAGTGAGAGTTTTGAAAACTCATTTTATGGTATAAAGATCAGGATCTTACAAATCTTAATGTTTGTAATATGGTAAGAGACTTACACACATTAAAAGAACACTACTGGTTACAAGAAAATAAACGAACAAATGAACTTATGATAGGCAAATATCTGCAGACGTGGATGTGAGAGAGCTTCTTTATGATGTTTTCTTTTTTCAATGTCAAAAAACATATTAACATAACAGAACAGATCAGAACTGACTCCTATCCCATCTGTCTTTCCTGTTAGCCATGGCTGAACCATCTCCAGCTTCCAACACTGGTCATGGCGGTTCTTCCAAACTCTGTAAACACACCCAGAAAAAAAAAAGGCTTCCTACTTCACAAACCCTAATTCCAGTCCAGTCCCTGCACACTTGACCAAACCAGAAAGAGGAAAAATCCTCAGCAAGACAAGACACTGATGCCATTAGTTTCCTTAAAAAGGGTGTTCTTGAGTGTGCTTACCTTGTATGATCTTATCCATATATGTCCGAAATTCTTCGGCAGAAAAGACTGAACGTTAACGAAAATCTCGGCCTCGTGAAAGGAGGTTTGATTACTGAATCTTGTTAGGCAGAGCCTTGGGACGAGGCTTCGCCTTGAGGAGTGTCTCGTCGCTGTGTTTGATCCATTCAGACAGTCTCCATGGCTTCTGCCACTTCCACTTAAACTGAACAATCCACTGGTGATGGCTTCTCTTCCACCTCCATAGCCTCCCGCTCTGTTGCCCGACCGCCGCTAGTTTCCTCATGGACACTTGCCCCGCCGGTACCATCTGTGCCCCGAAATGGCATCAGTGAATTTCATCCTATATCCCTCCTTTTACATTTCGAGAAACACTAACGAAAAAAACGTAAACTTTACCTTCTTGTTCGGATGTAAGAACGAGGCCGACTCCCTCACTTTCCCGTTAGCGATTCCCGGGGTAAATTTCAGCTGTTTCTGTGCTGGCACCGACATTGGAGAAGGCGGTCCGCTCATCTCGTCGGGTAAATGCTTCACTGAACTCGGTGGCGTTCCCTATTCGATAACGTTCATTTCGATGCGTCATCAGCTAAACCCAAAAACGATATAGCTCGATTATATGAATGACCGACGAAATCTTACCAACGGAGACGAAGCTAATGAAGTTGCAACAGCTTGCTCTCGTAACCTCAGTTCTTTCTCGGCTTCTTTCCTCCGTAGTTCACTCTGCCTCAAAAGGCCGACGATTTCTTTGAACTGATCCTTCATCTCCTTGATTTCCAAATCTTTCTCCCAAGATTGGCATCTACAAAAAAAGTAAAAGATTCCGAAACTAATGAAAATTTTCCATTGCTTCATTGTTAAAAACTGTTATGAACAAGTCCTAGTATCCACCTTGCTTCTGCAAGAGAGTTGAACATATACTGAAGCAAATTCTTTGCCTCTCCCATCGATCGTAAATGGGTCCAGCGGCCGCGGTTTATAAAAGCGCGTTCCCGTTCTTCCGCCTCCGAAAGCTGTGAAGCCATCGCAACTAGCGAGTTAGACGATATACAGAGCATGTTTTCGAGCGATGATATTCTCGCCATCCTTGCATTAGGCGACAAAGACGATGCCCTTGAAAGAAAAGCAAACATTACGATGTCAGTTTTCGAGCATTTCCTGGAAAAAAACGGGATAACGTTTCGTTAATATCTCACCGGGCGAATCCGTTCTTTCCTCTAGGAGGGCTTATTCCTTTCACTGCAAACTCGTCCACTTGGCGTAACACGGCCAGCTCTTCAGCCAGAGCTGCTCGTCTGAAATTATTCGACGGATATATAATAATTATTAGACGCGAAAATATTTGAAGGATCTTTCGGGTTAGATGTTCGAAATGTGATTTAGAAGACGTACACTTGGCTTTGCTTTTCGTATTCGTAACGAACTTCGTGCACGTTCACCATGACTTCCAACTCGTGGTCAAGCCAACGCTGCAAGGACTTCTCGTCCGTCGGTCAGCGATAATACAACTTAGTTTAGCCTCGTAACGATAATACAAACATCCCAGATATATGAAAAAAATAGGACTAAGTATCAAATTCTCACCTGACCATTTGTTCCATAGCCATTTGCACCGGCTGCGAAAAGGATATCAACTTTTTTTAAAATCTTAGGAATCATAATATCGAAATCTTAGGAACGAGATTCCGTACGTTCAGTCCCGTAAGTCAAAAAACAGTACCTAAATTCTCGCGTGCAGAAGATTTCCGAGCTTCCAACAGTTCTTTCAATCTCTTGGTAGCCATTGCAGCCTCTTCTGTCTTCCTCTGAAGAACCTGAGAAATACAGAAACTTACCGAATAAGTTCACGGCTTTTTATGATCTTTACCCGAGATTTTCGATTTAGATCTTTTGAAAGTTCTTACCAGTTTCTGGCGCTGATTTAAAGCCTGAAGCTTGTGCCTTTCGTACTCGTTCTTTCTCCCTTCTTTTCGTAACTGCATTGGCAATTTCACTCAATACCATTCGATACAAAGATTTTCGTGTTGAAGAGAATAACGAGTCTACCTGCAAAAGTTCCTTCTCCCGAGAAGCTTTCCACTGCCGAAACTGTTCCGCCTCTTGTTTCATTCTGTGCTGAAGCTGAACCTATAGAGCCGAGGAACGAAAAACATCAAACTAACGTATTATGTTTTGTCTTTATGTCTGAAATAGCCATCTGCACATTTCAAAAACTGCAAGAAGAAGCGATGATTTCCCGGAAAAAACTCCATCCGGGACGAACCTTTTGTGCCTTGATGGATTGGATTTCTTCCTGTAACCTCCGAGCCGCTTCATCGCTCTTCTGTTTCTGCTTCAGTAGCTGAACCTGGTTCTCCTGCTTTTTCTTGAGATCCAAGATCTGTGCTTCGAGGGCTTTTAACTTCTGGGAATGCACGTCTTGCAACTTCTGAGCTTGACCATCGGAATTCGCAGCAAGATTCTCGATTTCTGCCAGCAAACGATCTCTTTCTTCCTGCAAGAACGAGACCCGTAATCAGTTTTTTTCGTAATCTTCCATGCGATGAAAACTGCTTGCTGATGCGAAAGGATTCCCGACCTGAACAGATCTTTTTTCATCCTCCAACTCTGCAATCTTCTTTCCGAAATGTTGCTTGAGTGCCACCGGATCATACCCTCCAAAGAGTTTCATCTCCGACTGTCAAAACAAATGTCGTTAGCTCAGACAAAGAACCGAACTTTACATCCTTTTCCACTAAAGGAACAACCTTTGACGATATTACGGAGTAACGTGTAAGAAGAAAACCTCTTTCTCCTCTAAACGACGGTTCAACTCATGCAACTCCTTGTCCATACTGTTCTGCAAGAGCTTGTGCTCCCACTCCTTTGCCACTTCGTCTATTTCCCTCGAATCACCTTTATATAACAAAAAAAAAGTTCCCGTATTGAAATATATTTGGTAAGTTAAGTATCAAAAAAACTAAAAACAAGTACCTATTGTGGCTTCACCCATGGGATAATCTGGGGATTCTATACTATGCAAGCTCCTTTTCAGCCCGTCGGGTTTTACAAGGGCAACAAGTCCATCCTGCCACAGAAAAAAAAGTAAACAACTTTCACATGAACGAAAGAGATATCTCACAAAAGATTTAGGATAAATAATCCACTCGGTTATATGCATAAAAGACATGACATCGGGTATCCGTTAGAAATATTACAGCTTGCATGTCTTTCTCGGAATGGTCTGCAGAAGGGCATCTGCTTCGGTATTCATGAAGTTCGCGGGAAAGGTCCTCGTTTGCAGCTTCAAGCCAAGCAATCCTTTCTTTGAGAACCTACAAGAAAAAGAAATATGGCAAAAAACCGGAAAGATGTATCGGTTTTCAAAGGTTTTTCCCTTTTTACAAAGTGTAACTACCTGTACTTCGCCACAAGAGGATCCTCCATTTCGCAAAGAGAGCTCCGCCTGTAAAAACTCAAGCTGCTGCCGCATTTTCAGCATTTCACTGGACACCGGGTCTCTGTTAACCTGTTTCAAGAAAATTTAATAAAAAACATATACATAAAAAGATGAACTTGTGGGTAGATGAACTAAAAAAAAAATATACGGGCTCTCGGTAACTTACAACAGGCTTGTTCCGAATGTTTCGAGCACGGTTTGCGTATTTCAGAGTGTTGAGTGTTTCCTCGGCATTTATATCTGCAGGACTTATGCATGCTGAATCCCGCAAAAGAAAAAAAAAACATAACTCAATAACCAACCCGACATGAACAAGCGTAAACAGAATGGAAACAACTTCAAGCAGTATTGTCTACTTACCTATCATGACAGTTCTGCTGTTTCCCCCGAGCGAATCCTAGGATTTAACAAAGAAAAACGGTTCAAAACACGAGCCCGCGATGAAGAAAAGTAATACTGACAAGTTAAAAAGAATATAGTATACCTGCAAAAGCCGGGTAAGTTTGCTGTCTCTATATGGAACATGGACACCTTCCTTACGTTTTTTCTCGTCACCAAGTGCACTGATAACGTTACCGAGGGCGAGGAGGCCTTTGTTTATGTGGACACCTGTCGAAAAGAACCGCCGTTTCGTTATTCCACAAATGATCAGACATGTTTTTACTTGTCCAAAAGCAGACAATGAAACGGAAATACGGACCTTCCTTAAACCGCAAACCATCGGAACCAGTTCTCTTGGCTCGTTCAGAACCAGCAAGGTCTACTAGATGCAACTTCGCACAGAGATATTCTTCGTTCATGCCCTCGTTGCAAGACCCCTTTTCCGGGGAATCTGGATTGAGTTTTCGCATCTGCTCTACGGTGATGGTGAAAATGGCATGGGACCGACTGCAAGTAGACAAAACAAGAAACGGCACAAACATTTTCAGGAGAGCTTAACTGATGTCCTGTTAGGATCCAACACAGATATCTACAAAATCCAAAAGGGTTGTGCAAGAAAAAAGCGACGGAATTTATCAGTCACCTGGACTGATTGTTCATATTTGTGCTACCGGTAGCTCTACAGGCCGACCCTTGTTCCAGACAAGCGGCCATCTCTTTCAGCGTACTGACACTCACTTCTGTAGATCCTGCTAATGTAATAACACCGTTTGACGACTCCCGGATCTGTATCGGCGGCTTGCCAGGAACGGTTGCTACTTTACCTACGTGTCCATTGGCCGCATCTGATTTGTTAACGGCGCAAGGATCCAGCAAATCTCGGACATCTTCCTTATGAATCTTTAACATCGAAACTTCGAGTCAGGACACCAAACCAGCATTTTAGACAAGAGCATACTATAAAAGCAAACTGTTTAAGAACATGCCTCAATAAAAGAAACATGAATCTGGAACTCGGTCTGACGTTTCAGATTCTCCATCTTGCTGAACAGAGCATTCATAACTTGAGGGATTATCCCCATTTGGCTGCCGTCTTTAGAGCCGGTACCCATCGTATACGTTTTACCCGAACCCGTCTGCCAATTTGATAATACAAACTCGATTCAAACATATAGATATATATATACACATATATGGTGGAAAGTATATGTTCTTCTTCTTGTTACCTGTCCATAAGCAAGAACAGTGGCGTTGTACCCCTGGAACAAACCATCAACGAGCGATGCGACACATTCTTCATACATGGCTGCAGAGGCAGAGCCATTGCTCCCATAGACATGATCGAATGTAAAGGAATGTGATCCAAGTTGCACCTGCAAACATTTGGATATCGCCGACAATTACAATTGAATCCATGATCCGACCACTTTTCACATTGCAAAACTGAGACTTGCAAATTGGTTTTTCTTTTTTCTTCTGATTGCCATCTCAAAGAAACAATGAGATTTTAACCATCACCGACAAAATGGTCAAAACATTAGGAAGGACAATGAAACTTTTGATCAGTTCAGTTTAACTAAAACCCATCTGAAATTTTAGACCTTTTTCACCAGAAGACAAGGCCAAGGGCCCGTCTCAAGAATTCACCCAACAACCACCACTAGAGCAAGAACCCTGATCCCTTCACCAGATTAATTTGGGGGAAATTAACCAAAGATTCCACAAAAAATTGTACAGATTTTCCTTCATATAAAAAAATTCTACTTGGTCAAACATGCAAACGAGATTAATTAAAAAGAAAACCCCAACAAGTCACTGATGGAAAAGTTTCAAGATCTAGATCTTGGAGGAGACACTCAACTAAAGCTCTTAACTTTTTACAGCTTTATTTCCATCTGAAGGCTTTCAGATTACAGAGACATAGATTGAAAACCGCAGCTTTGACATTGTCGAAAGCAACAGTACCTGCGGTTTTCCCGGCACGACAGAGACACAATCTTTACAGCCTTGGACCTTCTCGTCGCCGATGAGCGGTCTGATATGGACAGCTACTTTTACACAACAATCCTCCGCCGCCATAGCCGCAGCAGCTTCCATGGCGAGACAAACTCAGACACAGAGACACGGAGACAGGACAAGCCGACACGGAGAGAGAAAGAAAGAACACCGATCTCAAGCAATGTCCGATTGTCTGCGAAATCAGCAAACTTCCAAACAAAAAAAAAAAGCTTTGTATATATATGGGTATTATTGGGTATATATATGTCTTCAATCCCTTGAATCTTCAGCAAAACCCGAGAAAAAAAATCGGTGAGAAAATTTTAGAAACCCAGAAAAAAAAAATGGATGGAGAGTGAAGGAGAAGAGCAGAGTGGTGGGTTTTGCAGACAAATGTATGCGCTCTGTGGTATGAGTTGTGCTGGAACTTCAAGAGAGAGAGAGGGGGGGTGGGGTTTTCTAGAGAGAGAAAAGGGTAGTTATGGAAATAGACAATATTTGGTGCAAAAGTGAGGAGAGCAACTGCAACGACAATAACCACTTTACACTATCATTTTCCTTCGTCTCCACTGCAATCTCCACGACTCCACCTGACTTTTTTTTCACTCTTTACCATTTTGCCCTTCTCCGACTTTCTTTTTTATTTTCTAATTTTTCTTCTTTTTTTTTTATATCCCCAACGGCTCCCACTCTCGTCCTCTCCCTCCCCCATATCATCACTATGCTTCTCCTCTCTTCCTCTGTACGGACAATTTTTGGATTTGTATATTATCATTTATTTTCTTATTCGTAATTTATTTTATTTAAAATTCAGCCAATTCGGAACCTACAATCACAAATATATGATTTACATGATTTTTTCGGATATATAGATTATTTATTGATTAAAATCGCTAATCATGAAAAAAAAAACTCACAAATATATGATATTTAGGGTCTTAGATGTGAGTGATTAAAAAAACTTTTGTTAAATTATAATTGCACGGAGAATAATAATAATAATAATAACAATTTAACAGGTGGAGATAAAAATCAAGGAGAATATGAGAATGAGATGTACTAATGGGAATTCGATTACTTTATGCATGTGCCGTGTAAAAAAGCTATATAGCCCCTCCGTAAAGCATCGCCATTAGTGGTTACACGTATACGTATATGCTGCTATAAACATAGATTTCAACATTTACATACAAAAGGAAATTGTGTGTATATATGTGTGTGTATATAAAATGGAACACGGCCAAAGACACAGGTTGTCTACTCTTGAGCCCGTGACGTGAAGCAGAGGTAAAGACGGAGATGGTGAGACGTCGACCGGAGGAACCGAAAGCGACCGGCCCCAGGAAAAAAAACCGATACACAAAAAAAATACACAAATCCATCGAATCGCAAAAAAAAAAAAATTAAATTAATTATTGGTATTAATCTGTGAAGGGAACCAAAGGTAGACTTTTGGGTGGGGCCCGCGGTGAGGGACAGGGCCAGCTGGAGGACGCACCATCGTCACGTGGTCGGAAAAAGTGGGCCCCACATGGGCCGAGCCGAGAAAAGCCCTCTCTCCGGTCCTCCCTGGGCTCTCTCTCTCTCTCTCTTCTTCCCCCCTCCGCCCTCTTTTATTATTTTGCCCTCAATTGACCTTTTTGTCCTTCCATTATATTTTCATTTTTTTTCTTATATGTATATATATTTATAATATCCGAACGTTGGCAAGTTCTTTTAATCCTTAAAAAAAATATTTTTTTTAATGCATACGGGCGGTGTGTGTATATAGGGGTTTCGCAGCCTGTATATTTTAGTCGTTGCTAACAAACTTTGGACTTGTGGATAGACGTCAATGCATATTTAAGAAGTACAATTACAGTCTTTAATATAAAAAATAGTTGTTCTTTATAAAAATAAAATAAAATATACTATATATAAAGATTACATATTTTATTCATATAATCACAACACTAAAAATACCAGATAAAACTCTAATATATATTTACAACAATATCCTTATGTTATGTTTATTTTTATATAGAATGTCTCCAAAGACTTGACACCATTCTATTGATAAGACTCTTATATTACATTTATTTGTGGAAAACGTTATATATATTTTATAAGTTATATTGTGTAAATGTATGAACTCTCGTATATTCATTAGGTCTGGAATTTGGGTACATATAGAAACAGAGAAAGAGATACAGATGGTAGAGAGAGAGATATGTGCAACTAATAGATACAACAGGATATGGTAGTTTCCTAATATATAGGATTGCAATCGCTAACACGCCCCCTCAAGTCGGAGCACCCTCGGTGATTCCGATCTTGACGCAGAAGTCTTCGAACGTGGATCGTGGTAGCGGTTTGGTTAGAGCATCGGCTAGTTGGTCTTTCGAGCTGACATGTAGGACACGTAATTCTCCGGCTTGAACTTGTCCACGAACGAAGAGATAGTCCAATGCCAAGTGTTTTATACGAGAATGAAAGATCGGATTTGAGCTTAGATATGTGGTGCCAATATTGTCGCAGTAGATTGTTGGTGTTGACGTAAGAAATATGTCGAGCTCCGATAGCAGTGAGACTAACCAGCGGATTTCGGCCGAGGTGTTTGCTATCGACCTGTACTCAGCTTCAGTTGATGAACGTGAATGATCCGATAGTTTCTTTGAGGACCATGAGATTGGGTGTTTGCCGTAATAGACGATGAACGCTCCCGTGGACTTGAGATCGAGTAGATCTCCAGCCCATCGGCGTCGCTAAATGCATGAAGAGAAGGGTTGTTTGTTGCGGAGAGAAATATACCCTTGTGCCGAGTGCCTGATAGATACTGTAGGATCCGTTTCGCTGCAGTCCAATGGGTGACAGTTGGGCAAGCATAAATTGAGACAATTTATTTACCGAATAGCTTATGTCGGGTCTTTTGAGTGTGAGATACTGCAGGCCTCCTATTACTGTCTGAAATTCCAACCCATCAGGAAGAGGTGTGCCATGAGTGAGAGTGATCCTAGTTGACGATGCCATTAGTGTCGACATTGGTTTTGCATCAAGCATTGATGTTCGGTGCAGTGTCTGTTATGTATTTCCTTTGATTGAGGAAAAGACCTCGTGTTATCCTGCTGGCTTCGATGCCTAGGAAGCAACACAGTGTCCCAAGATCTTTGAGAGCAAACCGACGGGCGAGTGTTGAGATGAAGGCATCAATCTCGGCTGCATTGCTTCCTGTCACAAACAAGTCATCGACATAGACAAGAATGTAGAGACATGTTGTTGCTGTCCGAAGAATGAACAAGAAAGCATCTGCCTTCGAATTCTGAAATCCCCGATTAACAAGAAAACCACGGAGCTCGGAATACCAAGCTCTCAGAGCTTGTTTAAGACCATATATGGCTTTGTGGAGTTCGCAAACGTAGGAGGATTGTTCCCTGTCAATAAATCCAGGCGCTTGGCTCATATAGACTTCGTCCGAGAGGCGACCTTGCAAAAAGGCATTATTTACGTCAAGTTGTCTAATGACCCAACCATTGATAACCGCAATACTTAGTACAAGACGTATCGTCGGAGGTTTGACTACGGGGCTGAATGTTTCATTAAATTCAAGGCCCGGTCGTTGATGAAAGCCTTTTGCCACGAGTCTAGCTTTGTAGCGGTCAACCGTGCCATCCGGATTCGTTTTGATTCTAAACACCCATTTGCAGCCGACAACGTTCATATCGGTTGTTGCGGTACTAGTTCCCATGTGTTGTTTCGAATGAGAGCATTGAACTCCTCACTCATTGTGAATCTCCACCGACGATCCTGTAATGCTTGAGTCACCGTCGACGGTTCTCGATTAACATCTGTAACAGAGGCCACAAGCGTGAGTTTATTCATAGGCTTGGAAATATTATTTTTTCCCCGAGTTACCATTCGATGAACATTGCGAGTTGATGCTGGAGGATGTTTGGAAGAGGAATCAGGTTCCGATGCCGACAATGATGCAGACTCTGAGCTGGTGGAAGTCTCCAGCACAGGTTCGGGTGAAGGACTGCGCTTAGGGGCGTCGGCGGTGTTGTTTGAGTTGTCGGTGGTTGATAGGTGAAGGTGGGAGTGACAACTGTAGGTGTTAGACTCAAGAGAGTAATTGTCAGGTGGTGAGGACTGTGCAGGATTTGTAAAAGCTATTGGGTCTTGAAATGGAAACACGTGCTCATGAAAGAGTACATGTCTTGAAACATAAATTATGGACTGATTGAAGTCATAACAGAGGAAGTCGCTTCGAGAGGTCGAGTAACCAAGAAAAATGCATGGTTGGGATTTGGCGGCGAGTTTATGTGGTTGATAGGGTCAGATCCAAGGATAACACAGACATCCAAATGTACGGAGTTTGTTGTAATTCGGTGTCGAGTTAAAAAGAGACTTGAAGGGAGACTCGAACGAGAGGACGGGTGTTGGAAGACGATTGATTAAATATATAGCGGTTGTGAAGGCAAACGACCAGAGAGAAAGAGGAAGGGACGCGTGATGAAGAAGGGAGAGACCGGTTTCTACGACGTGTCTATGTTTTCTTTCGGGAATGCCATTATGCTCGAGTGTATGAGGTGGTGACGAGAGATGGGAGATTCCATTGGTGGCGAGAAAATCTTTTGGAGCGATGAACTCCCCCCATTGTCGAAAGATAAGGATTTTGGTTTCAAACTTTTTTTCGACAAGTGATTTAAAACGAACAAAGGTTTCATAAACTTGTGATTTGAGTTTTAACGGATACAACCATGAATATCGAGTGAAATGGTTGAAAAATATGACATAGTATTTAAAACCGTCCATGGAAACGACGGGTGATGTCCAAATATCGGAAAATAAAAGTTCAAGAGGTTTAGTGAAAATAATGGAAGAATCATTGAACGGTAGTTTGTGACTTTTATTTCTTGAACAAGGATCAAAAAAGAGAAGGTAGAATCCCGAGCTAATGGCAAACCAAAAGAAGACATAACATGCTTAAGAGTCGGAAAGGATGGGTGTCCTACACGCGAATGCCACTCGGACAAAGTGGACTTACGACTCGAAAAAACAATAGGTTTCGATAGAAGTAACTGGTCACTCGTAAACACCGCCATTAGTTTTTCCGTTGAGTATCTCCGCCCCCGTGCTTAGATCCTTCACCTGAAAAGAGTGCGGAAAAAATTCCACCGAGACATCGTTAGTTTGACATAATTGAGACACCGAAACAAGATTTTTCTTCATGGCAGGAACACATAAGACATTATCGAAAGATAATGGACGTGTAGTGTAGGCAAGAGATAAAGAACCGGTGTGGGAGATATTTAAGGCCGAGCCATCTCCAATCAAGACGTCATCTCCTCCACGATATGGGTGATGAAGAGACAAGTTGTGTAAATCCGACGTGATGTGGTGAGAAGCTCCACTGTCTAGCAACCATGGGGATGAATCATACGTCGGCATGGTGGTATGATGTGTTGTTGGTTGCCACGGTTTCGACAACTGTTGCCATGGAGAAACAAGATGTGTTTCTCGGCCAGTGTTGCAGCGGAGATGAGACGAAACAGGGAGCACCGTTGAGCACTGTGCCCAAAAACTCCACACGCTTGACACTTGCCTTGATATCCTCTACCCGAGGACTGTTCAGATCTGTTCCATGGCTGACCACGAGAGGATCCCGATCCTCTGTAGTTCTGTCTTCCCTGAGAGTGCACGAAATTGGCTGTCACCGGAAACATTCCAAGAGACGGACTGACGTTCGTGGCGAGTTTGGCCTCATGTTGAAGTAGTTTCTCGTGAAACTCATCAAGTGACACAGCTACGTCTTTCGCTTGAATAACATCAATGACAGGCTTGTAATCCTCAGGTAGACCATTGATGATGGCATCGAGAATGTCTTCGTGGTCTAATGGTTTGCCGAGAATAGCTAACTCATTAGCCTCGGTGGTCACGAACCGAATGTATTCATCCACCGATTGTGTGCCCTTCGCACACTTCCTGATCTGTTCTCGCAGTTGGAGAAGATGTCCTCGAGACGCTTTTCCGTATATGTTGGCAATCGTCTTCCAGGCCTCACGAACCGAGCTTGCACGAGCGATAACAGGTTACAGGTTGAGTGAGATGGTGCCGAGAATGGCGCTGAATAAAAGGCGATCTTGTTGCTTGAATTCTGCAAACGTTGGGTGATAACATGTATTTCGGGTGATGTTTTGATATAGGATGTCTAGCGTATTTCACTCGATTTTATATATTTGTAGACATTCTAGGGCACATTTGGCTGTTCTTTGGTGTTTAAACAGGAATCCACACATAAAGAGAGCAAAAGGAGTGGAAAAAATGGAATACGGAACATCACGAACGAACCGGGAACATTTGGAGTGTCTCCAGTGAAAACGTGAAGCTCAGAAAATATCAGATCTTGCAAGTCTAATAACTTTCACTCTACAAGTCCAAATCATGCATTCTCTATATCATTGGAAAGCTCTCTTCGATATCTACGCATAGACATCAAGATCACCTAAATCCGATGTCGGAGCAGGAAGTTATGAGCAAATTTATGAAGCCCGCCAAAACTGTTAAGTGAAACGATCGTATCACTTTCAGTCACACGATCGGGTCACTTACCAGATTTTGGAAATATTCCGAATTTTGGCCCAGAAAAAGAAGGATTAAGTAGGGTTAGCCCTCAAGGTCGAAAACATTCAGACTTTTCACAGAAAACACACCCTAGAGCACACAAGAAGAGGGAGATTAACAAGAGGTAAGAGATCAGAGTAGAAGACGGAGATTACGAAGCCGGAAAATCGACTAAGCATTCTTCCTTTCTTCTATTTTACGATGTTTTTTGTATTGATATGAACCCTGACGTCTCGATATTTAGCGAGTAGTTCTTTTGCTGTAGGTTAGGGATTTGATGTGTAGGGATCTTTGGTTTCTAATTCCAGACATTGTGGTTTTATTTATTCTATTCGTTTTATTGAGTTGCGTTTAATGCGTTTGATCTTGTTGGCCACTTGATTGAATGAACTTAGGGTTTTAATTCGCATAGACATATGAGATTCTAACCTGGAAATAACACAATAAATAGAACATGTATTGCATTGAGAGATGAATATTTGTCTAGGGATTATGATAGCGTTCGTTCATGCATCCAGGGTTTTAGACTATTGAATCGAGAGATTAGTAGGATAAGGCCTGGATAGTGAGGTTAGACTCGAGAGGGTTAATCTCTACTTTAGAGCTTGAATTCCCTGAATCGGATAGATAAACCACTGAGTTTGCATCTTTTGAAAGACCCTTGCATGTAAAGCAATCCCGAAGCCTGTAGTGTTTTGCCATTAATAGTTTATCGTTTGTTTTTATTATTTGATTTTGATACATTCTCATCATTCTCATATTTTCTCTAGATCTAGATTTAGATTGGAATCTGATTTAGTTGTTTACTTGTCCCTGTGTTCGACCCTAGCTGCTACACATGATCCTACACTTGCGGTTAATTGTTGAGTCTAGGATATTATTACTTGATCAAATTTATACACCTAGATTTGTGACATCATTGGGTTGTCGACTAATGCTCCTGCATTGTCAATTTTCCCCGGTGGTACACCATCATCTCGAATGAAGCAATCCAATTTGTGACCTTCGAGTAAGGCACGGATTTGAAGACTCCATGTGATGTAATTTGTGGAGATTAGCTTGGTGATGTTGCTCATGTTAACCGAGAGCAGAGTTTTGGTGGGTTCCCTGACATCAAATATTGTGGCGGTGACTTCGACAGCAGTGGTGTTTGCGGCGGCCATTAGCTTGGGTCAGGATAGGGTTGAACATCTGAGATCAGCGTTCGTCGGAAAAAAAAAACTAGGGTTGTGTCTTTAGACAAAGGCTCTGGATACCATGTAAATGTATGAACTCTCGTATATTCATTAGGTTTGAAATTTGGGTATATATAGAAACAGAGAAAGAGATACAGATGGTAGGGAGAGAGATATGTGCAACTAATAGATACAGCAGGATATGGTAGTTTTCTAATATATAGGATTTGTAAAAGATCTCGCATAATTGATATAAAAATAATGCGAATCTTATTTTTCTTTTGTGTTAGTGATATATCCTATAGATATTTTCTATATTTCATGATCAAATTCACTAACGAAATTCTTACTCTCTCTCTCAGCCTCGTTTACTTTTAAGTACGAATAAAAGACACTTAAACAAACAAAGATGAGGTGAATTGTGAACCACAACACTATCATATCCTCAAATATCTAATAATATTTTAACATAAGATATCATTTATATTAAATCATATTATAACATTCTGAGTAGTTAGGTATATATATATATATATATATATATACACATAAAAATAAAAAAAAGGGAAAAAAGAGAAAAAAGAAAACTTCACATTCAATTGTCGGATCGTTTTATCAAACAAAAAAAGGTTGCAAGTAGTTAGATATACACAATAGAAGGACCATAAATTGGTCCGTATGGATGCGACGAAATATGTGACAACTAAAGTTTTTTTTCTTCCCACATTGGGACCATCTCATCTCTGCATGAAAACGACGTAACCCATATATATATATACACAATTCAATACATACATACATACATACATACATACATTACATATACATACATATATATATACACACACGTATGTATACATTGAGAGCTTTTTTTTTAATGGTAATGGATCTTTTTGGGTTAGTTCTTTGCTTATACAAAAAGACATGTACTTACCCAACACATGGGTGATCTAATGGTAAGAAAATATTCAACCATCCTTTTATCTCGGATTCAAATCCTAATGTGGAGAATATATTCGCCCAAATTTTTATTTTTTAAAATATGTAACTGACCTAAATGTATAATAAACTTTCGGATTATCAGAAAAAAGTAGATATACCTGAAAAGAGAGAGAAAATAGAATACTTCAAAGCGTTTGGTAAGTACACTACACTACTACACTAGTTCGTTCTCTCGTATATACAAGCTTATAGCTGTATATGCATGCATGTTTCTCCCTAAATAATTACATACTTATATAGCTACTTTAATGGTTTCAATATTTTTTGTAATGGTTTAGATTCTTTATATATATGTATTTTTTTTTTGCAAATTCTCTAATTGTAAAATATTAGCAACAAATATATGTATTAGTAAATGTTTTGAAAAAAAAGTATATATATATTATTAATTTTCACTATGGATAAATTCGGTAAGGTTCGTCTGCAATGGGTCTGACATTATACTCAAATTTGATATCTGGAGAAGCATTTTCCATTTCATATATATATATATATATATATATATGTATATATAAAGTTAGTAAACGAGGAGAATTGAAAGCTAAGCAAACTTGAGGAAAAACAGAGCTTTCGCACTGTTAGAAACCAAACAGGAAAGAGATTAAAAATGAAAATAACTGAAAAAATAACAAAAAATCTGTAAATAAATATTATAAAATCCAAAACCCAAAGAGAAATAAAAGAAAAAGATCCCAAACTGGCATGAAAATAACCTACAAAATATCCAATTGTATAAACTATTTGATCAATTGAAAAGAAATTGTATTTTTTATATATAAAAAGATTATATATTTTTAAAATTTTAACTAAGCACAAGTATTATAGATTTGTATGGTAAACACACCAACAATTTAAGAGGTTAGGAATATTAATTCACACATAACATATAAATTTTGGAAATTCAAAATGAGAAGAAAAAAAAACAGACCAATTAGTATAAATAAGGAGATCGAAAATTAGGATAAAATAGGACAGAAAAAATATCGATTTAGAGAAATTTTATGTTTAGAGGTCGTAAGTTTTAAAGTTTGTAACCCTTGTTTTCATAAATTCTGACATTTTTATTTTATTTTCAGATTTATATAAATGACTCTCCAACAAATATAATTTCATTTAACACTAAAATTTTTAATTTCCTTCAATCTGACTCTTAATCTAATTTTACTGCAACTTTAGAGGCACTTTCAGGCAACAAGAAGAGAAAGGGACCCCCACTTATGGATCAAACTGCGATCTTTAGCGGTTGTTAAACTTCCTGTGTCCAAATCTAATTAACGAGTTAATTATAAATATGTTTCTAATCACAACTAATTTAATTAATCCATTGTATTAGTTACCTTTTTTTATATTTTGAACTTGCTCCTTTTTGTGCAAGTGACCCTTAATCAACTTTTTTTCCGACCGCCCTAATGACATTGTTATTCGGTTAACCAACAAAAAACATTTTCCTTAATCGGAGCTTTTTTCTCCACATGGGTTTAGGGTATTAATCAAATGATAATTACATTTCACCCGTTTATTAACTTGCTTTGATCTTCCATTTTACCAAACGGATTAGCCTCCTAAAATAGATTGTTACAAGCCGACATATATATATATATATATATATATATATATTTATGAATGCTATAATAATATATTGTAACCCAAACTTGTGTGCCCTAATGGTAATAGAACATGTAAATTATATTTTTACTCCAGATTAAAACCTAAACGTGAAGAGAGATATTCACTCGTACTTCTTCGATCCTTTGAAAGATATAGTTGGACTAAAGACTTGTTAAATTTTTGGATTATAAAAAAATAACAATAGTGTTGGTATTTTTAGAGTAAATGAATGGGAATTTAGAATCTCTCAAAAGGATTCATGTTTAACGTGTATTACAAGTATGGTGGAGGAGTTAAATGCTTGTAAAAGACGTGGTATGAATTGGCTAAGTGTTAGGGATACGTCGAAAGAGTTTACGTTCGGTTTTGAACGTGAAAGGTAATCTCAGAAAAAATGGGAGGGTGGGATTCGCTGGAGGCTAAGTACGTCTCTGACGATGCCTCTAGCAAGAGATTTCTTGTAAGTAGTTTTAACTCTTACAAGATGGTGGACTCAAGACCGGTCATGGAGCAATTCCATGAAATACAAAGGATCTTAAGTCAATTCACACAACACAAACTGCAGATGGATGAAACCATCAAAGTTTCATCCATTGTTGATAAACTTCCACCGAGTTGGAAGGATGTCAAGCGTTCCCTGAAACACAAAAAAGAGGATATGTCTCTTGAACAATTGGGAACACATCTTCGCATCGAGGA
>NW_010969548.1:4812117-4812634 GCF_000463585.1 Tarenaya hassleriana | reverse complement strand
CGTTCTTTACAAATATGTCGAGTTGCTCCCGAATCGATCCACCATGATTGGTCACCCTCCTGAACATGATTTAACTCGTAAATCATAGCAACAAAATTCATATCCGAATTCGTCAAGTAACAACTATTGTTACCTTGAGTGGATTGGTCAAAGGCTTTGTTTCCTTGACCATGAGCACTCTTCTTCTCGTGTTTATTCTTCCACGAGTAGCAATCCCGTTTGAAGTGTCCCGGTTTATTGCAAAACCAACAAGTCGCACTCGACTTTGACTTCTTCTTAGGATTACCCTTGGAGGGTCTCTTTCCTTGTCTTTTGGCTCCACGTTTCTCATCCTCTACAATATTCACTGTAGTAGGAGGAGAAACGCCTTTCCCATCTTGCATCCGGAGATCTTCCTCGATGCGAAGATGTGTTCCCAATTGTTCAAGAGACATATCCTCTTTTTTGTGTTTCAGGGAACGTTTGACATCCTTCCAACTCGGTGGAAGTTTATCAACAATGGATGAAACTTTGATGG
>NW_010969548.1:4810923-4811269 GCF_000463585.1 Tarenaya hassleriana | reverse complement strand
TTTTGTGGTTGTTCTTGCAAAACACCCACAAAAGCCTTTTGTTCATCTTCTTCTTGCAATTTCTTGTGTTTGTGTTCTTAATAGAGCAAACTAAGATCACTTCTCTCTTCATTGTATCTCAAAGACGTATTCCGGACAGTCCTTTGCTCGTATAGGATGGAATAATGTTTTTAGGAAAGTGTATCACGCCTTGAAGAGTTATCCGGTTCCTATTTACTTTTCTGTTATTGTTCTTCTTTTTATATCCCAGATATTTAACAAGTTGGGTGGTTGTATTGTGTCGGAGAGTCATTTCATGGAGGAAGCAAACTGCAAAGAGACAAAGATGTTCGTTCCTTTGGCAGGC
>NW_010969548.1:4808261-4808952 GCF_000463585.1 Tarenaya hassleriana | reverse complement strand
AGGAAAAATAGGGTCTTGAAAGAAATGGTTAATTCCATGCTTTCATACTCGGGGTTAAGCGAGGGATTTTGGGGTGAAACCATGTTAACGGCTTGTTACATTTTAAACCGAGTTCCATCGAAAAGGAACAAGGTTACCCCATATGAACTATGGTACAAGAGAAAACCAAATCTGAATACCATGATCTCTTATTATCCTAATTCCAAGGATAACATCCGCCTCTCCTAGATCTTTCATCGAAAATTTCGATGACAAGAACTCTTTTGTTTTCTTGACTTGCTCTAATTCCGTACCGAATATGAGCATGTCATCCACGTATAAGCAAATGATAACCCCATGACCATTCTCGTCAAACTTGCTATATACGCATTTGTCCGATTGATTCAGACGGAACCCGTTAGCCAATACTACCTCATCAAATTTTTGATGCCATTGTTTGGGTGCTTGTTTCAACCCGTACAATGATTTGACTAACTTACACACTTTGTGTGCTTGACCCGATAGGACAAAACCTTCCGGTTGCTTCATACGGGTCTAGTGCTAGTCATAGCATACATTAAGCATCCAATGACACTAGCATATTCAAGTTGAGATACCGGTTCCCCTTTGTTCGCTACCAATTTAACATTGCAGTCCATCGGTGTAGAAACAAGAGTGCTATCGTAGAGATCAAAACGTTTCAGAACTTTCT
>NW_010969548.1:4804638-4807800 GCF_000463585.1 Tarenaya hassleriana | reverse complement strand
GTTTTTAGGAAAGTGTATCACGCCTTGAAGAGTTATCCGGTTCCTATTTACTTTTCTGTTATTGTTCTTCTTTTTATATCCCAGATATCTAACAAATAGTATATTGTAAGTTTTTTAATCAAATTATATATATATATATATATATATATATATATATATATATGTGTGTGTGAATGCATTAATAATATATTATAAGAATTTCTTTTATCAAATTAATTTAATAGTTGATGTTTAACCTACAAACTATAAAATTTAGGATTCTAATTCTACATATATAGTCACAAAATCGTTAGAATTTTAACAATTGCATTAAATAACCATTGGATTTAACTTGACATACCACCCCAATTCAATGGTACTTGGACATTGATCAATAATGTCGTGTAAGATAATGAGAGTAATTAAAAAGATTTTCAAAACTGACATGATTTTTATTTTAGTGGAGTGGAAGTGGTTTCTTTTTTTTTTTTTTTTTTGTGTGTGTCCGAGGTCCCATGTGGAGCTTTAGGTCACATGGAAACCCTAACTTTACAGCATCACATAAAATTATATTCCCGAAAAAAAAAAAATTGGTAACTTATTTTTCGTACCAAAAGACGCACCAAATCTCTCATGCATGTTCCCTTCATTCCATCATTTTTCTTAACCTATTAGCCTTTCTTCTTTCGATTTATATTGTCTTTGTATCCATTATTACACCATTCATTTAACATCGATCATTTGGTTATCCAATTCAGCTCTATATATTTCGTTTTATTTATACAGTAGTTCAAGTTATCAAAACGGTTCAAGAAAAAACCAAATTTTTATTCTCGATCGGATAATGAAACCGATATAGAAATATATATATTATGTATGAAATGCATAATGATATAGATAAGGGAATGATCCGATTAATTATATATTTTTTTTTTTAAAATCAAGAATGATAAACGTTGAGGGCCATGCATTCGATATATCATATAAATGGTATTTTTTTTTGGACCGTTGAGTTTTGGCTCAACCCCAAAAATCAAATCTCCCCCCATTATTCTCTTTTCAAAGACCAATCTATATAATTTCGAAAACATAACACAAGCGGGAAAAAAAATGTAATCAAAGGAAAAAATGACACGTGGGCATGAGATTAATGCGATATGTTTCGAAAAAGGTTTTCGGGTTTATGGGGTTTGGGAAAGGAGACAGTGCATGTGCAAACGAGGGGTTGTCGTGATGGAACATCATCAACCCTCTCAAAGACGTGGGGCTTCTCTGTTACTATTGACTTTTCTTTTTCATTTTCCCACTTTTTTCCGATTCGTGCATGCATATGCATATACATATACATATATGTATATGTATACGTATATGTATATGTATATGTATATACACTCGCCTTGTTTTTTGTATACATATATATATATAAATCAATGCCAATCACATCAAAAAAATTTATGTGCATGATGATTGGCGTACGAAATGCATTGTGCCAAGCTCTTTGGATTCAACTAATTTTGGTGATTGTCAAATGAATGATTATCCGTTACGGGTAAAAAATTAAGACCTTAGTTATACATGAAATTTATTTCTGTAAGATTCGAGTTTAAATGCTGATTATTGCTTAAAATTTAATCTTGAATATAAAAGTTTTTTTTTATTTTCTCCATGTCTATGAAATTTTTGCAACTTTTGTTCCTAAACAACAACCTTTTTTTCATAATCTTAATTAAGAGTAAACCACCTAAATAATAAAATTTAACAATATCTTTCGTTAATTGTAGTTGTGAAAATTAAATTTTACTGCATTCGTTTGGAGCTTTCAAAATTTCAGATAAGACCTCGATTGGAAATGTGGATCTTGAAAATATATGTAAATTCAAATCTTGGAAGAATAAGGAAGTACATAATTATTTTTTTGAAAAATACATACATTATGAATAATTCGATTGTTATAATACTCACTAACATAATAACATTAGTAAATTATTGTTAGTATTTTTTCTGTATTTCTAACAAAACAAACTGTCTTCTATTCTATTTAAAAAAAAAATTATTAGTAAATACATTTTTTTTTAAAAAAGAGCTAAGCGTTTAGACTGGGAAATGAATATCAATGTTTTCTTGTGTAGAAATGGGCTATTTTCAATTGGGCTAACACATTGATTTATTATTGTATAATGGGCTCTAATTTAATTGGGCTAAATCTGGCCCCTAATACTACAATTACTTAAATGGGCCCCATACAAGAAAACTGCCACGGATGCAAAAAAAAAAAATTACATATATTTTGCCGTATATGCGAAAACGAACGGGAAAAAAAAATATTTAAGTTGTACCCGTAAGCAGAGGTGGCCATTTCCATTTGAAAATTTTGTTATGACTTTGGTACGAATCGAAATCGAATTAAATCGAATAGGGTAAAACCTCTAAAAAACCTCACACTTGCAAAAATATATACAAATAAATCTTCAAATTGAAAAACTGTGTTTTAATAAACCTTTGACCGGTTTGACCACAATTTCAAACAATCGGAAATCCACGTATTGACGGACTGGTGATGTCATTTTTTAAATTAAAATTGATAACGTATATAAGGTGACATCAGCAATCCGTTAATATGTGGATTTATGATCGCCTGAAATTGTGGTCAAACCGATCAAAGGTTTATTAGAGTAATAATTTGCAAGTTCGAGGTTTTATTCAGTGACAAGTTACAAGTTCGGGGATTGAATGATAGTTTTTCAAGTTGAAGGTATATTTGTATATATTTTTGCAAGTTGGAGGTTTTTTAGGAGTTTTACCCAACTGAATAATATTCTGTTCTAATTTGATTTTTTTTATATAGAATTAAATATATGGTCACTGAATCAAACGGTACAAATATCAAATGAATAGAATATAAAATAGACGGGTCGGATCGGATTTAGTTCGAGCCTATATTTTCCCAGGTCGGTTCAGACTATCTATGTATTATTCGGACCTATGATCGGTGGTCCGTATTCCGGTCCTATAAGACGATTCAGAACTAGATTTTGGATTTTTTTATTTAATAAAAAATAAATATTAGTGTATAATAATAATAATAATAATAATAATAATAATAATAATAATATTGAGTTATTTAGCAATTTGTTTTCGTAAAAATAAAAAATAACAAATTTTTATTTGTATCAATTATAATTA
>NW_010969548.1:4798373-4802903 GCF_000463585.1 Tarenaya hassleriana | reverse complement strand
TTTTTCAAGTTGAAGGTTTATTTGTATATATTTTTGCAAGTTGAAGGTTTTTTAGGAGTTTTACCCTTTATAATATTCTTCTTCATTTTATCGTGTTAATAGAAAAAATAATATATATATATATATATATATAAGATAAATAAGATACTTTATTTAATATCGTGTAATGTGAAATCTCGAATATTTTCGAGATAAATGGGTGGATCGGACGGATTTTGGACCGAATTCAATTTGGGTCTATATTTTTTCGAATGAGACCGATCCATCTATTTATTTATCGGGTCTATATTATTAGGTCTAAATTTTTAATTTTTTTGGACAGATTCGGGTCGGATGTCATGTTTCGGATTTTATTGATACCCTAGAAATGAATCTATTAAATAGCGAATCAAAATCTAAATTATCCACCAATATATGTGTACATATTATAGTTTTATATATATTCTGTATTTATATAATGATACTATTTCAAACCGAATCAATATTAAAATGGAATCGGATCAATTTTTGGTATAATTTTTATAAAATCGAAAATATCATTTTCGAATAATACTATTTAAATTTCGAATGGAACTTATTTAACTAATCTTTCTAAAATGAAAAAATGTATGAAAAAATATGGAAAGTAAAAAATTACTGTACTTTTCAATTTTGATAAAACAAAAACGGAATATTTTTTTAAGAAAAAATATCAAACTTTTTAAATTGTTCAAAATACTATCTAAACTATTCGATCAGTGTAAAATTAAACAATCGAGATGTGTCTATAGAAGTTTTGACATAGAAGACGAAAGTGCAAACATAACTTAAATTTTTTATGTCATGTTTGTATTTCCGTTAACCAAATTAATTGTTTAATTTGATATTTATGGAATAGTTTAGTTATTTTGTGTTCTATATTATATTTTAATTAATCAAAGTGAGAGACGAGACCGAGGGTTGCGTGAAGCAGCCGCAATCGTGTAAAATTAAAATTCCTTTCTAAAAAAAATAAATAAAAACAACCAAAAACATATATACATATATGTATATATCGGGAAAGAAACAACTCGCCGCCAGCGACAGGGAAACATCCAAAGCCAGTGTGAGTGATCGAAGAAGAAGAAGACACAAAGTCTGAAGTCATGTCGGGTGGAATCGCGCGTGGTCGACTGGCCGAGGAACGCAAATCCTGGCGTAAGAACCATCCCCACGTATGTTTATCGCTCTTCTCCCATGTCTCTTTCCCCGGAAATTCTCTGTTATTGTTCGTGAATTTCTCCCCTGTTTCTTAGGGTTTTGTCGCTAAGCCGGAGACTTTGCCCGATGGAACGAACAATTTGATGGTTTGGCAGTGCATTATCCCCGGGAAATCTGGCGTAAGGCTCGTTGATTTCCTCCCTCTTTCTGATTAATTTGAACCCTTGGGTTGGGCCTTGTTCGTTGATGGGGTTGTTCGATTTTGTGGGTTTAGGGTTCGTTTCTTCAATCTCTCTGTGTTTTTCGTAAATTGTGTGTGTGATATCGTGTTTGGTCAAGGTTTTACCTCAATTTTCACCGACCTTGTAGTTTGCATATATGATTGTCTACAAGATTAACCCTTTGAGCATAAACGTGGAAGTATTTCAGTAGGGCTATAGAATTTGGGTACTCTATCTTGATTAATTCTTGTCGTGGAATTGCTAAAATAATCACATTAGTCATGGAATGGATACTAGAGGTGTTTACTTGATCGAAACTTGAACATGAAAACTTGGTGGTTTCTTGGATTTCGGAGTTATTGTTCTTGTGTAGCTAAGAAGAATATACCTGTAATATTACTGCTGAGGCTGTTGATGATGGTATTGCGAGAATCGAAAGGGTAATGTCGTAGCGAGGCACAGAGGGTGTGAATGATTTTAGGTTCATTCCTGTTTGTTATTCCATGGCATTGGTGCTGCTGTATCTTCGATTTCTTTTGTGTGGGACAGATGGGTTGTGTTTATGGTGTTTTGCCATTTTATCGTCTGCTGAATTTTGTGTATTCCTCGGAAAGTGAATCTTGTGTATGTATCTTCAAACTGTAAGAATCTACAAGATTACCTGCTTGATGTCATTACGTTTGTATGGATATTTGCAGACTGACTGGGAAGGTGGCTTCTATCCACTTACCCTCCATTTCTCTGAAGATTATCCAAGCAAGCCTCCAAAGTGCAAGTTTCCTCCAGGTTTCTTCCATCCGAATGTCTACCCGTCTGGGACAGTTTGCCTATCAATCCTCAACGAGGATTATGTAGGAAACTTGAACTTTTTTCCTTTCAATAGTTGAATATTGGATCAGACAAAAGCTAAGAACATGACTCACCTCCCCCAGGGCTGGAGGCCGGCTATCACAGTGAAGCAGATCTTGGTTGGTATTCAGGATTTACTCGATGAACCGAACCCCAACGACCCTGCACAGACCGATGGATACCAGCTGTATGTGCAGGTTTGTGTTTGACCCCTAGCTTTTTCTGATTAGTGAACTCCAATACCCGATATCGAAACTGAGTAGGAGCGAAGTCGGTAGGCTTCTTACAACCTTGTTAACTACTTCATGCTTGTAGTCGTATGATTAGGGTTATCTTTTTGTTCTTCTTTTGAATCCGGAAATGGGTATTTTTGGGAATCGTTCTGAACAATTTCGGCTTTCCTTCTGGTGCGGCTTGCAGGACAGGGAAGAATATAGAAAAAGGGTGAAACAACAGGCGAAACAGTACCCTCCGATTATATGACATTCGCCCCTGTTATTGTTTCTCTGATTTCAATTCCGGATTCTCTTGCTCTCCTTGTTAACAGACTTGGAGAATTTGCCACTCTTTTTAAGTTTGTGTAATGGAATGGAACAACCTTTGCCTTCTGCTCTAAACGCATAACATTATATATATATTAAATTCATAAATGTTTGATTGGATACAAAAAATTGGGACACCTTTTTTCCCCCAAGAAATATACGATACCATCGTTCCAAAGGGCAAATTTACAGGAGGAGAATATGAACAATTCCTCTCTGGTTCTCTCAAAGTTATCCATCAGTGCATGTGCTTAAACTGATGAGCTTTCAGATTATAGTCAGCTAAGGAAAGGAGAAACAGTTGTGAAGGAAAGAAGAAAGAATCTCTTTTTTTAGCGTGAAAAAGCTACGATCTTGCAATATTTTGTCTCCCCGAACGTTCAATGACGATCTCGAAAAGATCAGCATCGGATTCTTCATCGAAATCAAGCCTTCGTCTACGGCTATCGTCGCCAATGGTGATCCTCCCGCTCGTATCCTCTTCACTTTTTCCTCTACTAACGAAAATATTGCTAAGGTACTGAGAATCTATCCTCCCAATTGAGAAAAGTTCTTTGCTTTCTTCAAACGCAGCTGTGGCTGCAGAAGGACGGACCATGGCGCCGACGAAGCATGGGTTTGGCGTTCGTTGAGCATTGGCCGCGCCATAAGCAAACGGGGATTGTCCGAAATTGGCAATAACCATGGCTTCTGTGTTGGAAGCCATTGTCGGGTAGAGGGGACCTTCGAACTCGTCGGCTTTGCAGTTTATGAGGTGAACCAAGTGAGAATCAATGGTGAAGTAAACCTTTTTCTTCCTCGGATCGTAACCACAACCCACCACCTTGTTCGTCTTCCCCCACGCGTGCTTCTCCGATGCGGACACCAGTTTCATCCCTGCCGCCATTAAAGAAAAGAGATGAAGCTTAAGGTTGGTTAGTGTAGAACAATGGAGTGGAGAGAGACATGTTTTGACGGATGGCTTATTCGATGTTTGGTGGTCGTGAAAGGTTTGTGACGAGGACATCATATTCGTCAGTGGGTCGCCACTTCTGTCCTGTTTTTTTTTTTTTTTGACTTTTTTCCAACACCTCTGACGAGACATTCTCATTCTGATTCTGACTTTTGTTTCCACACATTTTTCTCGGGAAAATTTTCGATTTGCAAATCATTCGGAATGAGATGTTTGGTCGTCGGAATCACGCAAGAGTTGAAAGAAAAAAATAAGTGATTGTTTCACATACCATCGAGATATACTGAGCCGTTCGAGTGAAACCCAATTGAACCAGCGAAACTTCCCGGCAGCTTACTGTCGCCGACGGCGGAACCTCCGGCGGCCAGACCCAGAGACAGTACGGCTTCTTCTTCCTTCTCGTCAATCCAGTCTCCGCTTCTCACGAGGTTTTGTCCCTCGTCTTTGAACATCTTTGTCTTTTCGCTTTCCATCGATGCCACGTCATCACCTCCGCCACCGCCGGTGAGTTCACCGCCGAGATTTTCCAGGAGTGTGACTTCGAAATAAGCCTCTTGTGGGAAGCCGGAGTTGCCTAGTTGTGGTCCAGGAAGGGGAAGAGCTCCACGGAGAACCGTCAATGGCGTCTTCTTAGCGTTAACGGTTTTTCTCGACGCGTGACTGAACCTGATCGTCTGCATTAAATCGGCAGAGCCGTTAGAAATTTCCCATGCGATCTCTACCTCAGGATCCTCGGCGGCCGCCGCCGCGCAAAACCCTAGAATAGCCGATCTCGTGGAGGCACCGG
>NW_010969548.1:4789271-4797709 GCF_000463585.1 Tarenaya hassleriana | reverse complement strand
CCCCGGAGGCTAGCTGCTGCGGCGGCGGCGCGTGGACCGCGAAACCGAACCGCGACCACCCGTACTCCACGGCTTCGGTCACCAGAGATGGATGATCCGTCCAACTGAACAGACCAGGCTTCGCCGGGAAACCTACGCCGCCGCCGCCGCCACCGCCGCGGAGGATGCGAAAGTTGTTGGTGTCTCCTCTGCGCTTGACGTCGGAGGAGTTGAGCTGGTGGAGTTTGGCGATTCTCGCCTTAAAACTATCGCTCCGGTTCAAGTTCGTCTCGTTGATGGCGGCGGAAGAGGAGCGATCCGTTCGCCGGAGACAGCACCACCGGCGGAGGAGGAGGACGAGGAGCGCGGTGAGGACGGCCACGGAGACAACCGCTAGGGTTATGTGTGCCCACTGATTGATCATCGAGCTTGAAACCGATCTTCTACGAATCGCAGAGAAATCTCATCACAGAGAAAGAGAGAGATGGAGGAGAAAGGAAGCGAGTTGGACTCGGACTCGTTCAAGAACGGTAGGAGACGGCACAGGGGAAATATATATATATATAAAACGGTGTTGAAAGAGAAACTGCAATTTTATTGTTTGATGTATTTATTTTATTAAATTATTCAATTAATTACTGGAGACCAATAACTAATTACCACTGTTTAACATTAAATTACTGAGGGCGCAATTAATTGATTCCCCTTCAAGTCTTCGCATATTTAATTGAAGCATACTGTAGTTAACTAAATCGGTTGATCATAACATTTAATGAAAATTCATTTTTCGTTGCATATGTTATGGCTATTCTAGATTTGAATACAACAATATATGGAATATTGCGATATGGACACTATTATATAGAATATCTCGCAAACCGTCATACCTACTTAGATCATATAAAAACTTCTATTTAGATAATATAATGTAATGAATGTTTGATACTATAAAACCTTGCAACAAACCCCAAAAAAAAACAATCAAGTATTTTTATTTGAATTCAAATTTGAATAATTTAACCGATGCAAAACATATCTTCCGTCTCATGTTCAAACTTTGCCGAAAGAGAGTGTATATTCCAAATCAAATGATTGGCTCTCCATCTCGAGATTAGACTCTTTTACAAAAAAAAATTATTTTATTTGTAAAAAAAAATCTATTTAAAAATTAATTATAAAAATCATCAACTATTAGTTTTTTAAAAAATTATAATCATATAACTTGTTTTAAAAAATCTTTCACTTTAAATTTATTACAATAAACCATCAATCATTAGTTTTAATAAAAACAATCATCAATTGTCTAAATTATTCAAAAAACACATTATAAATTTATGATTTTGAAAAAACCTATATAATTATACAATTATAAAAATCATAATAAAAAAATAATATTTATGTAAATTTGTTACAATGTTATACTTTAGTTTAAATATATTTCATAGATTGTAAATATTATATTTAAAATTTTGTTATATATTAATATTTGAGATGTTGATCAATTTTATTTTTATAAAAAATTTAGTAATTAAAATATTATATAGTATGTAATTTATATATAAATTAAGTATATAAGAGATAACATATATTTTCTAGTGTAAAAAATATAGTATTTTACATATAATATTGTATAAATTGATTAATTTTTACATGTAAAATATAAGTTTTTGGAGAAGGTGAAAAATAATGGACGCAGCTTGTTTTTTTAGTAAGTTAGATATTTGATGATTTTTTTCTTAAAATTTTATAGACGTCTATAACAAACTTCAAGCATAATATTTTTGAATAATTTATATAGTAGAAATTTTTTTAATAAAAATTAATAATTGATAGTTTTTATAATAAATTGAAGGTAAAATATTATTTTAAAACAAGTTATATAGTTGATGGTTTTTGGGTTTTAAATCAATAGATGAGTAATTAGTGAAATATTGTCTGTGATAAATCTGAAGTGCAAGATGTTGTTGGTGTGAGTAAATAGTTGATGCCTTTTATGCCTTTCATATTTCTCAATACGGTCAAATAAATTATAATGCTAATATCATATATGGCATTCCGATTGTTTGTCTAACATGAAAATAAAATATAAGGAAATTTTTTTTTTATGGAAAATTTCAAAAAAAAAATCTAAATTGTACCACCCAAATAAAAATTTGGCACATAAATTTACGTGTCATTGATGTGGCAAAATTTTGAATGCCACGTTGGATTCCCAAACGGTAAACTAACACCGTTTTTGTGGATATTAATTTGGAAGCAAATTTAACATTTTAAAATTTATGTGGCAAATTTTTAATTGAGGATTTTTTTTTGTGATATATGTTTAAGAATTTGAGAATTTTTATGGAATTTTCTTTTATAATTAAGAAACAACTAACCATTTGTACCTTTTCTCTAGGTGTTTTAGGCCTGAGTTTTTAGGGAATTAGTTATTTAAGAAGAAGTTTGAACTTTAAATTTTTTAAAAAGGATAAGATTTCATTAATATTAACTAGGTGAGAACCGCGCGATGTGCGGGTTATTTCTTGTTTTATTATAAAAATTATTATATATATATAATGTAAAATTAAAATTATAGTATTCAATTATTATATATATATATAAGTAAAAGCGAATAAATTAAAAATTATAAACACTATTATATTAGTAGCATAATAATGATATTAGTTTATATATAAATCTATTAAATAATCTAGGATTTGTTTGTGTTATATTAACACTGATAATAATCATAAATTTATATGAATAATCACCTCATATTTCAATATAAATTTATTCTTTTAATTTATTGTATATTATTAAAAAAATTCAAACATTACAAAAAAACAGTTGGAAAAAAAAGATATTATGTATTGTTGTTAATCTAATATGAATTTTGTATTATATGTTTTGTTGTTTGTTAGATATATTTAGTATTATATGTATATGGTGTGGAATGTTTTTTTTTTTAATTTTTATTAAGAAAATGATTTTAAGTTTTTGTCTTTTAAAAAAACTTAGTTCATATTAATATGGTGAGAATGTTAGATAACAATAACAATTGTTTTTGTAAAGAAATAATAATAATTATTTGGAGTGATTTTTTATATTATAGATTCATTTAAAATAGAAAAATCCAAAAAAAAACACAACTTTCAAATTTTGACAAAAAGACATTGAACTTTTTATTTTATCAAATAAACATTGAAAAGAGCTTCAGTGACCGAAGAACCGCTTTCCTTGTTGCCGAATACCTGCATGACAAGTTCTGCAAAGGAAAGAGATTTGATGCGATGAGTCAATCTCGATAGATTACTAAGTAATTTCACACCATGAAACAATTCAGATAAATCCTTCAAAGAACTATAACTTTATAAGAACATGAAACAAGAACTTGATGCTGAAACCATGGTGCTAAGAACAAGCATACCTTATAAGCAAAGGCGAGAGCAACACCGACGATAAAGAGGAAAAAGGGCATGACGAAATCTGCTAGGGTTACGCCATTCCAAGGCGAATGATTGATAGATGGAAAAATCCCTCCAACATCATCCACAAGTATCATCAACTGCATCATTCACAATCACAAAAAAACACAACTCAGATCATGGAAAAAGACTGTTCTTCATCTAAATATGGCTACTGCTACATTGGGTATTCACTTGTCAAACCCTCCATTGCTACAACAAGGCTTGATCAAACCCAGCACATAAAAATCTAAAGTAGACACCGAGCTGTAATAAAGTTTGAATCTTTTTTCCACTCTCTGTAAATAAAGATCAAATTTTTTTGTTTCCTGGAATCTGAAACTTAAAAAAGTTTGAATTTTTTTTCAAAAAACGAAACAAAATTATGGCAAGAAATTCAAAGAGGGTGTAATGTAAGAAACCCAACGAGAAAGTTTCACCCACCGCAACTGTAACCCCACGAAAGACGTCGAGAGAGACGAGTCGCTCCTTCTCCTTCTCCGCCGCAGACGCCGCCGACGGAGACGACCGACGCGGTGGCGGCTGCCGGGAAATATGAAGAGCAGCCTCGAGGTCCCGATACTTGTCTCTCCTCTCGCATTCTCTACCCTTTTGATCTCTTATCTCCATCCTTTCATCATCGTAACATTAAATTATCAATCTTCTGTATACATCTTTTATATGTCATGTATATTTAATGAATTTGACATTCATCTTTTATGTATTACGTATACTTAATGAATTTGGTATTCATCTTTATATATATATATATATATATATATATAAAATCTTTGATTTACGTTATACGGACATGAATGATATTTTTTAGTGACCAAAAAAGAGTTTTTAGAACTCAATGAAATCCGAGTTTATGATACAAACGATTGAAGATATTTCTTGTCTAGTAATGCAAAATGGTAATGATATTATTAGCTATCCAATTTGGCTCTTTGACATCATACATGATGGTCAAGTAGAGCATTAGAACATTTCAATTCTTATTCACTTTAAAGTTATGATTAACCCAATATTGGAATATGAAAAATACTCACCGCAGAGAAAATAAACTAATATGTATTGTGACACCCGTAACCCGTATTCCGCTCACGAGTTGTGCCACATGGACGCTCAAACCATATAATAAAATAGCGGGAATTTAAAACATTTTACTTTATTACACACGCAGCGGAAAACAAATATATGTTTAACAAACCCACGTACGGTAGTATACACGCCAACATAAAGACGATGAATCCGATATAACACAAAGTCTAGTCACCGTCCGTACAAACCAACATAAGTCCAAAGAAAGAAAAGTACATGATCCAGAGAACTCCTCATGCGTCACCAGTACCCTCGTCCTGCTGCTGCCAAAACCGCTCCGAGCCTGAAACGTTGCATAACAACATCCATAAGCTACATGCTTAGTGAGTACTTCAGGTTAGACCCGAAGATCATACTCAAATTGCAAATGGCCAAACACAACCAATATTATACACACGGTAAATGTAGGTGTATACATATATACACGCTACATGCCATCAAACACGGTTCACTCAATGGTACAGGTAATCACTATCATACACACTCAGTCCGAATGACGAGTCATCGGACATAACCGTCAAATCATCTCTATGTGCATCGCACACATAGGATACAGATACCGCAAGGATCTGGTGACACCAGATCAGGACAAATATACCAGTCAAAGCTCGACCCATCGCTCTATGTGCATCGCACACATAGGATACCGCAAGGATCTGGTCTCACCAGTCCAGGACATATGTACACGAGTCATAACTCGACCCATCGGGTCTCTCAGTATCATCAATCCCGTCAAATCATCTCCACGTGTGCATCACACATGTGGGTAAGGACGCTCCATGTGCAACGGACATCCCCCGCTCTCCTTGGCCATCGCCGGAATAATGAAACATATCAACTCCGTGCCCCACTTCGTAAAACATATCACATCAATCATCCTCTCTGGTATCGATGTCACCTCTCGATGCCAGAGCGCCAGGTGCCTACTCCAGACCACCACCGACTATGTCGAGCGAAGCCAGTACACAACTGATAACCTCTCGCCGGCCGTCCGCCACGGAAAAACTCATTGGACCTGAGCTCAGATCTTTCTGAGTTCCTTCGCATAACCTCGTCGAGAGAATCGCTCAATCCCGAGTCACGGGTAAATGTATTGCCAGTCTCTGCCGGGAGAATCACTCAATCCTGAACCCGCTCCATAGCTAGTGGAACGTTGGCGCGGTTACAGTGTAACAGTAGGATTTTCTCAACCCCGTGATAGCCGAATCGCTCAAGACTATCACGTGTATCATCGGCTCCAAGCTCTGCCCGTGGGCAACTAATCACAATCATGCCTCCTCAATATGAAACCCGACCCGGGTCAGAGATCATAAAGAGGAGATCTCAGCCAATGCAATCATCGGGATATTTCATCAACCCGCTACAATCACACGCTCAACCTTATCCCGGCCCTCCGGAATAAAGTCTCACGTCATGCCAACTACCCGGTTCCCCAATCACATGCACTCATATATCATTATACTTTAATCGTATATACATACGCCTTACTTGTCATTTTGGATATCTCGTTTCCATTACATTCATTCTATTCTTTTACCCTCCGATCCGATCAAATTGGGTTCCGACCATCTCGGATTACCAATTCATCTCGTTCCGAAGGTTTTGCTTACCGTAGGTCGGTTTCATTTGAGTTTCATGAAATACGGATAAAGAATGGTCAAGATTGATTGGGTACAGGGGTCGATTGATGGAAACAGGGGTCTGGACCGGACGGTCTGCCCGCCTGGACCGGGCGGTCTGCAGGGTCCGGAACGAGCGTTCCGAGAAACCCAGACCAGACGGACTGAGGGCCCTGGACCGGACGGTCTGGAGACCTAGATCGGACGGTCTGAGGTCGTCTTCTTCCTCGCGAGCCTGCGACCCTAGACCGGACGATCCCGACCTAGACCGGTCGGTCTAGGCGAACCAGGGATTTTTGAGTTTCGCATTTTCGCACCAAATTCAACACGCTATACCCAAAATGATCCTAGTAACATCAGGAACTCAAATCTACAATCAATTTCATGCAATTTGCACTCAATCCACGCAAATCTTCATTTTTAATTTGATTATCATTTTCGGGCATAATCCGAAACACTCACTTAGCTCAAATTCGAGCTTGGGGTTTCGTTGGGGATGTTCTGTAGGGTTGATTTATGCGTTCCTTGTTTGATTTCGACTGAAATAGAAGCTTCAATCGAGGATTGAAGATTCAGAAATTTGAAAGAGTTTGTGGGGGAGTGAGAGAGCGAAGTGAGAGATCGAACACAGGAGAAATGGGTGGGCTTAGGCCGCAAATCCTCGCGTCCCAGAGGAAGCAGGAGGTGGCCAAAGGTGGGAGAGGCGGCTGCATGGTGAAGCAGGAGGTGGTGGCGCGTGAGAATTCGATGCAGCGACCTCAGACCGGACGGTCCGGCTAGGCAGACCGGACGGTCTGCTTCCCAGACCGGACAGTCTGACCAATTTTCCGCCCGTTTTTCTCGCTCATTTCGGTCCAATCCTTCGGGTCAACCTTCAACGCATGTACCACTACTGCCAGCTCCAAATCGTGCGTCGGATAATTCTCCTCATGTTTCCTCAGCTGTCGGGATGCGTATGCAATCACATGTCCTTCCTGCATCAATACGCAACCCAAGCCTTGTCTCGACGCATCGGTATAAACCTCAAAGAGAATACCTGGCCATGGTAATGCCAGTATGGGTGCGGTCGTGAGTCGTCTCTTGAGCTCTGCGAAGCTCGCTTCACACTCCGGTGTCCAATCAGACCACACATTCTTCCCTGTCAACTTGGTCATTGGTTTTGCCAACTTGGCGAAACCCTCGACAAATCTCCTGTAGTACCCTGCCAGTCCCAAGAAACTGCGGATCTCCGTGGCATTGGTAGGCGTCTTCCACTCCATCACAGCCTCAATCTTTGCCGGATCCACTTGTACACCCTGAGACGAAATCACATGGCACAGAAATCCAACTTTCTGCAACCAGAAAGCACACTTGCTAAACTTCGCATACAACTTCTGCTCCCTCAAGCGCTGCAATACCATACGCAAGTGTTGCTCATGGCTGCGTCGATCCGGTGAGTAGATCAATATGTCATCAATGAAGATGATGACAAACTCGTCGAGGTAATCCATGAATACACGGTTCATCAACTGCATAAATACTGCAGGAGCGTTCGTCAGTCCAAAAGGCATAACGACGAACTCAAAATGTCCATATCGTGTACGAAAAGCTGTCTTCTGCACATCCCCGACCTTCACACAAATCTGATGGTATCCCGAGCGCAAATCTATCTTCGAGAACCACTGTGCACTCTGCAACTGATCAAATAACTCATCAATCCTCGAACCACAGACGTCTCATCTAACCTCACCTCAGACTCCTTGGTAGCTGTCACTACCACGAGAAACGCCTCATCTCCCTTCCGAATCATTCGGCTGGCCCGGAACGCTGATATGATTGGAAAAGGATTCCATGCTCTGTCCCCCAGAAACTCAAACTTCTATGCCGCATCTGCAAACTGAATAACTCTCCGGAGGCAGTCAATATGTGTCTGATGCACGGTCAGCCAATCCATTCCCAATATCAGATCATAACCCTGAATAGTCACTATAATCAGATCAGCTAAGAGATTCCTTCCACAGAGTATTAGAGGAATCCCGCGTAACACCCCTGTCACTGGCAGAATCTCTCCCGAGGGAGTGTGTACTCTATATCTCTAAACCATATCCATATCCATCACATCCAACTTCTCTACCATACTCAAGCTTAGGAAGCTATGTGTAGCTCCCGTATCAAATAAAACGTGGCATGCAGTATCATGAAGATGTATGAAATTGAACTTAGATTTGAGTTTCTGATGTTACTAGGATTGTTTTGAGCTATAGCATGTTGAATTTGGTGCGAAAATACGAAACTCGGAATCCCTGATTCG
>NW_010969548.1:4774652-4789100 GCF_000463585.1 Tarenaya hassleriana | reverse complement strand
GCATTCATATATTATTATACCTATTCGGGTATACACACGTTCTTACTTGTCATTTTGGTTGTCTCGTTTCCTTTACATTCATTTGATTCCTTTTATCCTCCGATTCGATCAAATTGGGTCCGACCATTCCGGATTACCAATTCAGCTCGTTCCGAAGGTTTTACTTACCGTAAGTCGGTTTCATTCAAGTTTCATAAGGTTCGGGTAGGGAACGGGTCAAGATTGATTGGGTACAGGGGTCGGTTGCTTCTGGGACGCGAGAACTGCCCTAGGTCCGCCCATTCCGTCGTTCTTCGCCTCTCACTTCGCCCTCTCACTCCCCCACAAACTCTCTCAAAAGTCCGAAACTTCAACCTTCGATTGGAGTCCCGATTTCGGTCGAAATCAACAAATAACCACAGCAATCAACCCTACAGAACATCCCCAACGAAACCCCGAGCTCGAATTTGAGCTAAGTGAGTGTTTCGGATTATGCCCGAAAATGATAATCAAATTGAAAATGGAGATTTGCGTGTATTGAGTGCAAATTGCATGAAATTGAACTTAGATTTGAGTTCCTGATGTTACTAGGATTGTTTTGAGCTATAGCATGTTGAATTTGGTGCGAAAATACGAAACTCGGAATCCCTGGTTCGCCTAGACCGTCCGGTCCAGGTCGAGACCGTCCGTTCTAGGGTTGCAGGATCGCGAGAAAGAAGACGACCTCAGACCGTCCGGTCCAATTTTCCAGACCGTCCGGTCTGAAACCTGCAGACCGTCCGGTCCAGACCCCTGTTTCCTTCTTCCGGTCCGTTTCGTCGGCTCGGGCGAGATCCGACGCAACCGACCCCTGTACCCAATCAATCTTGACCCGTTCCCTACCCGAACCTTATGAAACTTGAATGAAACCGACTTACGGTAAGTAAAACCTTCGGAACGAGCTGAATTGGTAATCCGGAATGGTCGGACCCAATTTGATCGAATCGGAGGATAAAAGGAATCAAATGAATGTAAAGGAAACGAGACAACCAAAATGACAAGTAAGAACGTGTGTATACCCGAATAGGTATAATAATATATGAATGCATGTGATTGGGGAATCGGGTAGTTGGCATGGCGTGAGACCTTATTCCGGAGGGCCGGGATATGGTTGAGCGTGTGATTGTAGCGGGTTTGAGGTGATATCCCGATGGTTGCAGTGTTGGGATCTCCTCTTTATGATCTCTGACCCGGGTCAGGTTTCATATTGAGGAGACATGATTGTGATTGGTTGCCCACGGGCAGAGCTTGGAGCCGATGATACACGTGATAGTCTTGAGTGATTCGGCTATCACGGGGTTGAGGAAATCCTACGGTTACACTGTAACCGCGCCAACGTTCCACTAGCTATGGAACGGGATCGGGATTGAGTGATTCTCCCGGCAGAGACTGGCAATACATTTACCCGTGACTCGGGATTGAGCGATTCTCCCGACGAGGTTATGCGAAGGAACTCAGAAAGACCTGAGCTCGGGTCCAATGAGTTTCTCCGTGGCGGACGGCCGGCGAGAGGTTGTCAGTTGTGTACTGACTTCGCTCGACATAGTCGGTGGTGGCCTGAAGGAGGCACCTGGCGCTCTGGCATCGAGAGGTGACATCAATACCAGAGAGGATGATTGATGTGATATGTTTTACGAAATGGGGCACATAGTTGATATGTTTTATTATTCCGGCGATTGCCGAGGAGAGCGGGGGATGTGCGTTGCACATGGAGCGTCCTTACCCACGTGTGTGATGCACACGTGGAGATGATTTGACGGTACGGTTATTACTGAGAGACCCGATGGGTCGAGTTATGACTCGTGTACATATGTCCTGGACTGGTGAGACCAGATCCTTGCGGTATCCTATGTGTGCGATGCACATAGAGATGATTTGACGGTTATGTCCGATGATACATCATGCGGACTGAGTGTGTGTGATAAGTGAATTACTTGTGCGATTGAGTGAATTGTGTTTCCTGGCATGAAGTGTGTATATATGTATACACTTATATCTAGTGTATGTATAATATTGATTGTGTTTGGCCATTTGCAATTTGAGTATGATCTTCGGGTCTAACCCGAAATACTCACTAAGCACATAGCTTATGGACGTTGTTATGCAACGTTTCAGGCACGGAGCAGTATTGGCAGCAGCAGGACGAGGGTACTGGTGACGTGTAAGGAGATATCTGGATCATGTACTTTTCTTTCTTGGCTGTTCCAAAAAGATTGGTAGTGTCGATTTATGAGTTTTGTATTTTCCGATAGTTACACTACCGTATTTGCATTTGTCTCCGCTGCATATGTATATAAATTGAGAATTTTTAAATCCCGCGTATTTTCGATAATTGTATTTATTTTATTGTTGTCCATGTGGCGCAACTCGTGGTTTTCGCGGGACACGGGTTTCGGGTGTCACATATGATACCTGTGATGGTAGCATCGTCTAACTGCTCGGGATCACCCTGGACCACAGCATCAATGGTGACTGTCTCCTGAGCAAAGTAAGTCCCGTCCCCCATGACTTCTTCCTCTGCAGCAAGTGCATATACCGTGGCGCTACGCCCCCTCTACGTGGTGGCTGAGGGCGTGGAGGTCTGGCTCCCTGCTGACTAGAAGCAGCTACATCTCCGGTGCACTGGTTAGCGAAGTGGCCAGGTTGACCACAACGGTAACAAGTGTACCCGGTACGGCATGGTCCAACATGATCTCGCCCGCAGCGTGGGCAAGATCTGCGTGGTCCTGGCAGTGCTGGTGGCGGTGGTGCTGCAGGACGAAACGCTGGCGCCTTCCCCTTATCACGGGGTTGTATCACCTGTCTGGAACTCGAGGGGCGAGTGAATGTAACTCGTCTCATAGGACTCCTCTCTCGGTTCCTCGCTTTTTGCTGCTCTTCATATTCTGTCCTCTCCAGCTTCGTCAGCTGCGCAATGTACCTACTCAGCGTAGGGTACTCCTGGATCTCAATCCTCCTCCGCAGATATGGGCGTAATCCAGTCACGAACTTCTGGATCTTCAGCCTCTCGGTCGGCACCAGATGTGCCCCATATCGCAGCAAACGGGTGAACTCAACCTCATACGCAGTTAAAGTGCGATCACCCTGCTCAAATGGAGGAACTCTACAATGCGGTGGTCCTGGTCTCCCTTCAGATAGTACTTGTCTTCAAAACGTGCCCGAAATTCCTCCCAAGTGAACTGATATCCCGGTATCGCCTCACGAACCACTTCCTCCCACCAATGAAGGGCTTCTCCAAACAGATGGTGGCTCGCGATCTCTGCCCGGTACAGCAGCGGACATCTGACATAATCCAGATCCCTGGAGATGCGGATCAGCCAATCCTCCTCGATCTCAGGTCTCTAGGTACCCTCGAACCTCGGTGTCCCTATCATCCGAAGTTCCCATATCAAGGGCAGGTAGTCCACCGCAACAGGGGCTGGATACCCTGGTGGTCCCGGTGGAGGTGGGGGTGGAATACCCTCTGGTCTAGCCCCAGCCTGATGTGGCATGTTCATCTGGTACTGACGCCACATCGAATCAAAGAACTGCTGCTGGAACTCTGGTGGTGCATGCTCGGGTGGAGGGGGTTCTTCCCTCACCGGCAAACGGGCAGGTCTACCACGTCTCGGAGGCATCGGTACGCTGCAGACAAGGGAGAGAAAGTCTCAGTTCTGGTGACTTCAGGATCATGTATAAACACGTTTAAAAACCTTTCTTTTAAAAATCGTTTTAAATCATAAACAATGTTTTCGTAGGTTTCAAGCAATTCCTTCCCGTGGAAAGAACTGCTCTGATACCACAAGCTGTGACACCCGTAACCCGTCTTCCGCTCACGAGTTGTGCCACATGGACGCTCAAACCATATAATAAAATAGCGGGAATTTAAAACATTTTACTTTATTACACACGCAACGGAAAAAAAATATATGTTTAACAAACCCACGTACGGTAGTATACACGCCAACATAAAGACGGTGAATCCGATATAACACAAAGTCTAGTCACCGTCCGTACAAACCAACATAAGTCCAAAGAAAGAAAAGTACATGATCCAGAGAACTCCTCACGCGTCACCAGTACCCTCGTCCTGCTGCTGCCAAAACTGCTCCGAGCCTGAAACGTTGCATAACAACGTCCATAAGCTACATGCTTAGTGAGTACTTCGGGTTAGACCCGAAGATCATACTCAAATTGCAAATGGCCAAACACAACCAATATTATACACACGGTAAATGTAGGTATATACATATATACACGCTACATGCCATCAAACACGGTTCACTCAATGGTACAGGTAATCACTATCATACACACTCAGTCCGAATGACGAGTCATCGGACATAACCGTCAAATCATCTCTATGTGCATCGCACACATAGGATACCGCAAGAATTTGGTGACACCAGATCAGGACAAATATACCAGTCAAAGCTCGACCCATCGGATCTATCAGTATCATCAATCCCGTCAAATCATCTCCACGTGTGCATCACACACGTGGGTAAGGACGCTCCATGTGCAACGCACATCCCACCTCTCCTCGGCCATCGCCGAAATAATAAAACATATCAACTCCGTGCCCCACTTCGTAAAACATATCACATCAATCATCCTCTCTGGTATCGATGTCACCTCTCGATGCCAGAGCGCCAGGTGCCTACTCCAGGCCACCACCGACTATGTCGAGCGAAGCCAGTACACAACTGACAACCTCTCGCCGGCCGTCCGCCACGGAAAAACTCATTGGACCTGAGCTCAGATCTTTCTGAGTTCCTTCGCATAACATCGTCGAGAGAATCGCTCAATCCCGAGTCACGGGTAAATGTATTGCCAGTCTCTTCCGGGAGAATTACTCAATCCCGAACCCGCTCCATAGCTAGTGGAACGTTGGCGCGGTTACATACGTCCTTACTTGTCATTTTGGATATCTCATTTCTATTACATTCATTCTATTCTTTTACCCTCCGATCCGATCAAATTGGGTTCGGACCATCTCGGATTACCAATTCATCTCGTTCCGAAGGTTTTGCTTACCGTAGGTTGGTTTCATTTGAGTTTTATGAAATACGGGTAAAGAATGGTCAAGATTGATTGGGTACAGGGGTCAGTTGCGTCGGATCTCACTTGAACCGACGAAACGGACCGGAAGAGGGAAACATGGGTCTGGACCGGACGGTCTGCCCGCCTGGACCGGGCGGTCTGCAGGGTCCGGAACGAGCATTCCGAGAAACCTAGACTGGACGGTCTGGAGACCTAGACCGGACGGTCTGAGGTCGTCTTCATCCTCGCGAGCCTGCAACCCTAGACCGGACGATCCCGACCTGGACCGGTCGGTCTAGGCGAACCAGGATTTTCGAGTTTCGCATTTTCGCACCAAATTCAACACGCTATACCCCAAAATGATCCTAGTAACATCAGGAACTCAAATCTACAATCAATTTCATGCAATTTGCACTCAATCCACGCAAATCTCCATTTTTAATTTGATTATCATTTTCGGGCATAATCTGAAACACTCACTTAGCTCAAATTCGAGCTTGAGGTTTCGTTGGGGATGTTCTGTAGGGTTGATTTATGCGTTCCTTGTTTGATTTCGACTGAAATCGAAGGTTCAATCGAGGATTGAAGATTCGAAAATTTGAGAGAGTTTGTGGGAGAGTGAGAGAGCGAAGTGAGAGATCGAACACAGGAAAAATGGGTGGGCTTAAGCCGCAAATCCTCGCGTCCCAGAGGAAGCAGGAGGTGGCCAAAGATGGGAGAGGCGGCTGCATGGCGAAGCAGGAGGTGGCGGCGCATGAGAATTCGATTCCGTGACCTCAGACCGGACGGTCCGGCTAGGCAGACCGGACGGTCTGACCAATTTTCCGTCCGTTTTTCTCGCTCGTTTCGTTCCAATCCTTCGGGTAAACTTGGTTTGGGTCTAATTCAATATTTTAGGGACATTTTTATGGCTCATATTTGATTTTCTAAAATTCGGTTTGAAAGTCGAATTTACGGATTATTACATGTATATTCATACACGTATATATATACACATATACATATTTCTATATACATATATTTGATACGCATTTATGCATATATATACACATACATATATATATATGTGTGTATATGTATGATTAGACAATCATATACCGTACGTCTTGTCATCTAACACTGTCATGTCCAAAAAAATGGAAAAGAATAAAATTTTATAAATAAATAGATAAATATAGGGTATACTCAATAAAAATTCCTCAATTGCAAATGGCTGGAAAATTAATTTGTCAATTTGTAGTGTAGAAAAAAAAATCTCAATTTGCAAATCGTGTTAGTAAAATGTCTAAACTTGTAAAACAGTGCCAATTAAAATTTTGACCGATGGTAACCGTCATTTATGTTAAATATCATCCTACATGGTATTCCACGTAATATACTATGTCAAAATTAATTATCATATCAGTTTATGAATTAAATAATAGATAAAAATTAAAACAGTAAATGGAATCGGTTTGCTAAAACAGTTCCACACTAACTGTTCATTTTAAAATAAAAAACTGATATCCTCCAAATAAAATCTTAATATATCTTTCATATTCTCGATATAACCCTAACCCCTTTTCTTGGACTTCTTTGGCTTCGTCTTCTTCTTCACCTTCTTTTTTCCGATTTTCCCTTTCCGTCAACTTCTTCCAATTCGTCTCTTCTTGGGTTCTATCTCTCCTTGGGTTTCATCGGCTTTCGATTTCTTCGACTTTGTCTCTGGGTTCAACTTGTATCTCCGCGGTCTTCGAATTCTTCAACGTCATCTCTGGATCTGACTTATAATTCTTCAACTTTTATCTCTGTTGGGTTGAAAACAAAGAAAAACCCTATGACAAACAAATTCAAACCAATATCATTCACTGGATTTGGTTCATATATTTTAACTTAAAATCAGATTTCTTCTATTATATCTCTTAATTTATTTTTTCTATATTTTCTCAGGAGATGAATCATTCTTCCCTTCCAATTCTTTTTTTGTTTATTTGCGGGATTTAACAATAGTTTTTTTTTAAAAAATAATTTCTTATGGTATATTCTCATAGATTGTTTTTCATAGTTTGCAACTGGTAAAGCGAGAGGAATGTCTGTATTTTTTTTAATTCTTATTTCCAAGCTATATAATATTCATTTCACGATAAAAAGCAATGTAACAACCCAAAAAATAACTCATCTTCACTTGGAAAAAAAATCAAACCACTTATTTCAAATTCAAACCCATATTGTCTAACATATTTGAATAACCTAGAAATGTAGCGACCCAAAATCCGGTATTTAAGACCCGTTGAATTGTCACTTAGGTTTAAAAAAGAAAGATTCGGTTTATTCTTAATACCGTACTATCATCTCAAAATCTGCAGCGGAAGTCTCAATAACGAAATTCTAACATAAGTATAAAAATACTGAACTCATAAAAATAAAAATCTAAAGCATCGTGTCTCTTGCAATTACTAAGTCCTACCACTTGATATGCTTCACCTTTCACCTGTGAAGAAAAAGAAAGGGGTGAGCTACGCGAATAGCTCAGTGAAGTTGCAAGACTATAAACCTCGCCTCCGTACCCAACATAGACAATCAAATAGAAAACAAATTCAATCAACATTCAACACAAACAAAACTCAATCTATCGAAAAATGTATGTGGCTTAAGCATTGCACACAAACAAACATGTTATACCGTGTGTGTGTATATATATATTATATTATTATTGGCCCTTGGACGCCCACAAAAATGTTAATGAAGATGAAGAAGAAGACATGGTAGAGAGAGGTAAAGACATGCATAGGCAAACAACCTATCCTTCCACCTTCATATAGCATATCATACAATTATTTATATGTACACTCAAATACACATATATATATATATATATATGAGTATATAAGATAAGAGGAATAAGTGTGCATAAATCACTGCTAATTTATGTATTACATGTTATAGGTGAATATCTGAGGTGTTATATAAGACTTTTCTCTCAGTTTTTATCTGAACGCATATTAGTCTTATTCATACTTCACTCTTAATATCCATACAAATCTCAAAGTTTATCAATAAGAAATATTTCAAAAATACAAATCCATTCACAAGTGAAACAATTACTTACATAAAATTGAAAACTCTTCTTCCGACATGTGATGGATGAGGAAACTACGATGACAAAGATGGGATTGACCGATGCTTGAAGGGTGTATTTGGAAATTTTAGTTCATGTTGAGGAAATCTGTGACCAATGCTTTCCTCTAACTCCGAAGAGAAGTTTAAACCTTGTTTTTCTTTTCTTTTTTTTTGAAATGCATACGTGTATATGTTATAATTATATAAAATAAAGATGCATAAACAAATAAGAATAAAATACAATAAAAATTATTGGGTATAGAACAAAATCTCTGATGAATGGACATTCTTCCATATAAATAGAATATAGAATATATTAAAAACATATTGATGAAACTCTAAAGCTATATAACTCATTAGATTTCTGGAATATAGCATTTTATATATGTTGTTGTATCGAACAGTAGATATAGTAGATATAGGTAGTAAATCTGCAGTCAGATTGTGACTTAAACTTTTCATATTTTTCATCAGACCCATGCTTTCCTTCTAGAATAATTAGATAATAATAAGAATGCAAATGAACGTTTTTTCATTTATTTAGATAAAATGGTATAGGCCTCAAAATTATATTACATATTTTACTGTTTTATATATATACATTGTTACACATATATACACACGTTACATATTTTATACACATCCAAAATTATGTGTTACATATATATATACATAATATATATTCCATTTTTAATGATTCACATAAAAAAAAAAAGCAATTCGTATAAAGGTATAAATATATATACATGTATATACATATATATTAAAAAGTAATAAAATAAAAAAATAAAAATATATATACATATGCATACATATATATGTATACATACATATATACAAACATACATATACATATATACAAACACATTCATATATGCATATATTAATATACACACAAAAATATACAATGTAAATACATATATATATATATATATATATATATATATATATATATATATATATATATATACATATATGTTTATTTTATAATTTTTAATGTTTATATTTTATTTTGTTACCAGATTTATATAGACAATACAAAAATATAAAAAGTAAAATATATACATACATATACACATACAAATATAAACACACATATATACAATTAAAACATATAAAATGAAAAGTAAAAATAAATAAAAAATATATACATGTATATGCTTATATATATATATATAAACATCCATTTAAACATGTATACATATACAAATATAAATACATTTATGTACAAACATATATATTCATAGATATACGTACATATATACATAAATACACATATACATATATATAAATATATACATATATATATTTAGTTTTCCTTTTCACTTAGTTTTTTAAATTAATATTGATTTTGTTTATTTTGTAAATATGGCACAAAACATTATAAAAAATACACCTAACATTTCATAAAAACATATATGCATTGATCCTAAATGATAAATATATCTATATATATATATATATATATTGTAACATATATATTGGAATCAATCGAAATTGGTTTTGTAGACTATACTTTCGTTCTTCTATTTATTTCTGGTGTTAAAAATATAAAAAGTAAAATATATACATACATATACACATACAAATATAAACACACATATATACATAATTAAACATATAAAATGAAAAATAAAAAATAAATAAAAAATATATGCATGTATGTGCTTATATATATATATAAATATCCATTTAAACATGTATACATATACAAATATAAATACATTTATGTACAAACATATATATTCATAGATATACATATATACATAAATACGCATATACATGTATATAAATATATACATACATATATTTAGTTTTCCTTTTCACTTAGTTTTTTATATTAATGTTGGTTTTGTTTACTTTGTAAAAATGACACAAAACATTATAAAAAATGCACCTAACAGTTCATAAAAACAGATATGCATTGACCCTAGATGATAAATATATCTACATATATATATATATATATATATATATATTGTAACATATATATAACATTATAAAAAATGCATCTAACATTTCATAAAAACATATATGCATTGACCCTAGATGATAAATATATCTACATATATATTGTAACATATATATTGGATTCAATCGAAATTGGTTTGGTAGACTATACTTTCGTTCTTCTATTTATCTCTGGTATTGCATCAACATCATTTTCTTTACATGATTTAAAAAGTATCCGAATAAAAATAATTTATAATCATAAAAATATAGTGAAACATAATTTAAATAGAATCAAACATTTCATAAAAACAAATATGCATTGATCCTAAATGATATATATATATATATATTTTGTAACATGTATATTGGAATCAATCGGAATTGGTTTGGTAGAATATACTTTCGTTCATCTCTGGTGTTGCATCAACATCATTTTTTTATATGATTTAAAAAGGGAAAATGGCAAAGAAATACATCAATTTGTTAATTTTTTACTCATAAATACATGAATTTGTAATCTCCCAACAAAATACATCAATTCGCAATTTTCTGGCAAATTAGTACACAGACATTAACACCGTTAACTTTGTAACAGTTTCCGGTGAACGGTGCTGACGTGGCTCGCTGATTTTCCACGTCAGCGCCACATGTCAAACATTGTTCCACGTCATTAAAAAATTAAAATTAAAATTAAATTCATTTAAAATAAAAATAATTTAAAAATAATTTAATAAATTAAATTTTAAATTTTAAAATTTATAAAAATTACAAATTTGAAGAAATAAAATTTTATATATATATATATATTTTTTTGTAAATTGATATATATATATATATATACATATTTTAGTTTGTAAACATATATACACACATAAAATATATATACATATACATATATGTATATGTATTTTATGTGTGTATATATGTTTACAAAAATATATATTTTATGTATGTATATATATTTTATGTGCGTATATATGTTTACAAACTAAAATATGTATATATATATATATATATATATATATATATAAATTTACAAATATATATATATACATATTTATGTGTGTATATATATTTATATATATTTGTGTGAATTTATGTATATATGTGTGTATATATTTTAGTTTTGAAATTTAAAATTTTATTTTTTTAATATTTCTTTTTAAATTTTAATTTTGAATTTTTTGAATTTAATTTAAAATTTTATTTTTCCAAATTTATAATTTTGTAATTTTTATAAATTTTAAAATTTAATTTTTTAAATTATTTTTATTTTAAATGAAGTTAATTTTAATTTAAATTTTTTAATGACGTGGAAAAATGTTTGACATGTGGCGCTGACGTGAAAAATCCGGCGAGCCACGTCAACACCATTTACGGGAAACTGTTACAAAGTTAACGGTGTTAGTGTTTGTGTACTAATTTGCCAGAAAATTGCAAATTGATGTATTTTGTTGGGAGATTACAAGTTCATGTATTTATGAATAAGAAATTAACAAATTGATGTATTTATTTGCTATTTTCCCGATTTAAAAAGTATCCGAATTAAAATAATTCATATTCATAAAAGTATATTGGAGCATAATTTTAATAGAATGGATATTTGAAATTCGAATCGAAAACGAATGTAAAAGTCTGAAAATAAAGATGAAATATAGAATATTTCATTGAAATAAAAATTTTGTTTGTGTTGTGGTTTTTTTCCAAGATTTTTGTATATGAAATATAGCTAATTTTTTGAAATTTATTGTATGTATCGTCCTGCAATTATTAATATTGTAATAAAATATTTTTAGATAAAATTAGTAATACAAACTTTTAACAAAAATTTAATTTTAATTAATTGTTGGAAATTTGTTTCTATTTTTTTTCAATATTAGATCTTAAATCGCCGACAAATACGTATGAGACATTGAATAATTGATGTTTCGAAGTGAAATTATATGACCACTTTATTTTGGAAAGTCAATTGTTTATGAAACATAACAAACTTAAAAAATTTAAAATGTGTACAAAAGTACATTAGTTTATAAGATGATACAGAGAAGCGAATAATCAACATCAATTTGTTTTGGATTAATAAGATGTGTATTTGACACCAAACAGAACAATTTTGATAAATGAGACAATGCTCAGAAACCAACAGGCATGTTCCACATAGTTCCTTTATATATACCGTTTTTTCCCAGATTTTCATCATCTTCACTATGATCCTGGCTTCATCATTGTCCTTAAAGTAGCTATGCCCCCCTCGCCATAGCTACCTGTACCATAAAAGAATAATTCAAGCCATGTGTGAAACATTTGAACTCTATACGAAATTGAATCCATTTTCTGTACCATAGGTATCCTCAAAAACCAGATGTATGAAACCTGCCTTCAGCGTCTACTTCAACCTCTTGTCCATTGTGTATGCAGACGAAAATAGTAAAAGAAATTTTGAGGTTCTCTTTGTATTATACAAGTCTCGAGTGACATCAAAATGAGGTATGAGATTATCTTTTCAGTTCATTCTGATGATCATCGAAAAACACGAGAACCCTAGTGATGTTTGTTACCCCACGTTTTTTCAACACTATCTTTCAGTCAACGAAATCCTTTCCTGAAATGTATGTGCCGTTTCCAGTCAACTACATTGTCGGATATCTAACTTTAAGCCCATATATTCAGAAAGGCATTCACCATCAATGACGATCCCAGAAACAACAACTTCAATATATATATAAACAACTATAGATATTCCTTATGCGAAACCATCATAGTTCACACTGATGGTGGTTTCGGACGTGAAGAATCAGACGCTCGAACAGTGAATGTCCAAATCTCACCATCCTGCATCAAAACCAAACAAACTATGGCCAGAATCGTAGGCTGCAAAACTAATGGAGAAGGAAAAAACCTCTGGGTTAGCCGAAGCCACGCCACCGAGATCGCCCATGTGACACCCGTAACCCGTCTCCCGCTCACGAGTTGTGCCACATGGACGCCCAAATATATAATAAAATAGCGGGAATTTAAAAACATTTTATTTTATTACACACGCAGCGCAAAAACCAGTATATGTTTACAAACCCACGTACAGTAGTATACACACCAACATAAGGACGGTAACTGTAATAAAATACAAAGTCAGGTCACCGCCCGTACAAGCCAACATAAGTCCAAAGAAAGAAAAGTACATGATCCAGATAGTTCCTCACACGTCACCAGTCCCCTCGTCCTGCTGCTGCCAATACTGCTCCGTGCCTGAAACGTTGCATAACAACGTCCATAAGCTACGTGCTTAGTGAGTACTTCGGGTTAGACCCGAAGATCATACTCAAATTGCAAATGGCCAAACACAATCAATATTATACACACACTAGATATAAGTATATACATATATACACACTTCATGCCAGGAAAACACAGTTCACTCAATCGCACAATTAATTCACTTTTCACACACACTCAGTCCGCATGATGTATCATCGGACATAACCGTCAAATCATCTCTATGTGCATCGCACACATAGGATACCGCAAGGATCTGGTCTCACCAGTCCAGGACATAAGTACACAAGTCATAGCTCGACCCATCGGGTCTCTCAGTAATAACCGTACCGTCAAATCATCTCCACGTGTGCATCACACACGTGGGTAAGGACGCTCCATGTGCAACGCACATCCCCCGCTCTCCTCGGCAATCGCCGGAACAATAAAACACGCCATCCAAATCCCTACTCCATAAAACATAATACATCAACCATCCCCTCTGACATCGATGTCACCTCTCGATGCCAGAGCGCCAGGTGCCCCCACCAGGCCACCACCGACTATGTCGAGCGAAGTCAGTACACAACTGACAACCTCTCGCCGCCCGTCCGCCACGGAGAAACTCATTGGACCCGAGCTCAGGTCTTTCTGAGTTCCTTCGCATAACCTCGTCGGGAGAATCGCTCAATCCCGAGTCACGGGTAAATGTATTGCCAGTCTCGGCCGGGAGAATCACTCAATCCCGATCCCGTTCCATAGCTAGTGGAACGTTGGCGCGGTTACAGTGTAACCGTAGGATTTCCTCAACCCCGTGATAGCCGAATCACTCAAAACTATCACGTGTATCATCGGCTCCAAGCTCTGCCCATGGGCAACCAATCACAATCATGTCTCCTCAATATGAAACCCGACCCGGGTCAGAGATCATAAAGAGGAGATCCCAACAATGCAACCATCGGGATATCACCTCAAACCCGCTACAATCACACGCTCAACCATATCCCGGCCCTCCGGAATAAGGTCTCACGCCATGCCAACTACCCGATTCCCCAATCACATGCATTCATATATTATTATACTTCAATCGGATATACACACGTC
>NW_010969548.1:4767932-4774577 GCF_000463585.1 Tarenaya hassleriana | reverse complement strand
CCGGAACGGACGGTCTGCACAAGCGGAACGGACGTTCCGCTTGGCCTGGAACGGACGGTCTGCTTGTCAGACCGGACGTTCTGGGCCGTTTTCGTCCGTTTTTCTCGCTCGTTTCGGTCCAATCCTTCGGGTCAACTTGGTTAGTGTCTAATTCAATATTTTAGGGACATTTTTATGACTTATATTTAATTTTCTAAAATTCGGTTCCATGGTGAAATTTACGGGTTATTACATTCTACCCCCCTTAAAATGAATTCGTCCCGAATTCTAATAAGGGAGTTGAGAGAAGATACATACCGAAGAGATGTGGGTAATGGTCGCGTATCTCTTGTTCCGGCTCCCATGTCATGTCCGAGACTCCTTGGCTGCTCCAAATGACTTTGACCAAAGGAATTTCCTTGTTCCGCAATCTCTTGATTTTCCGATCAACGATCTGAAGTGGTTGATCGCGGATTCTGACATCACTGGTAAGCTCAATCTCCTGTGGCTGCAATATATGCGAAGGATCCGCGATGTACTTCCGTAACATGGAGACATGAAATACATCATGGATGTGACCGAGCTCTGGAGGTAAGTCCAATCGATATGCTACAGCCCCGACCTTCGCAATCACAGGGTACGGCCCAATGTAACGCGGTTTGAGTTTCCCCGTCTTTCCAAATCGCGTATACCCTCTAATCGCCTGTACTCGGAGAAATACAAGATCGCCCACCTCAACTGTAAAGTCTCTTCTTCTCCGGTCCGCATAAGACTTCTGGCGATCCTGTGCGACCTTCAGATTGACCTTGATCTTGCGGATAACCTCTGTCGTTTCTTCCACAATCTCAGGTCCAAAGATGCGTCGCTCTCCGATCTCCGTCCAACACAAAGGCGTCTTACAAGACCGGCCGTATAAGGCCTCGTAAGGTGGCATACCTATGCTGGCGTGGTAGCTGTTGTTGTACGCAAATTCGCACAACGTCAGGTACCTATCCCAAGGAACTCCCCATTCCAGAATACACGCTCTCAACATGTCCTCGAGCGTATGAATGGTTCGCTCTGATTGCCCGTCTGTCTGAGGATGATAAGCAGTACTCATCCTCAGCTGAGTTCCCATTGCGCTCTGTAGGGCACCCCATAGTCGCGCAGTAAACCGGGGATCACGATCTGAAACGATCTCACTTGGAACTCCATGCAAGCGGACAATCTCATCAATATAAATATGTGCCAGCTTCTCCACTGTATACTCCTGTCGAATCGGAATGAAATGTGCGGACTTCGTCAATCGATCGACGACCACCCAAATAGCATTCTTCTTCGCTGGGGTCGTCGGTAATCCAACCACAAAATCCATCGCAATCGAGTCCCACTTCCATTCCGGAATCGCCAATGGCTTTTTCGTCCGTTTTTCTCGCTCGTTTCGGTCCAATCCTTCGGGTCAACTTGGTTAGGGTCTAACTTAATATTTTAGGGACATTTTTATGACTTATATTTAATTTTCTAAAATTCGGTTCCATGGTGAAATTTACGGGTTATTACATTCTACCCCCCTTAAAATGAATTCGTCCCGAATTCTAATAAGGGAGTTGAGAGAAGATACATACCGAAGAGATGTGGGTAATGGTCGCGTATCTCTTGTTCCGGCTCCCATGTCATGTCCGAGACTCCTTGGCTGCTCCAAATGACTTTGACCAAAGGAATTTCCTTGTTCCGCAATCTCTTGATTTTCCGATCAACGATCTGAAGTGGTTGATCGCGGATTCTGACATCACTGGTAAGCTCAATCTCCTGTGGCTGCAATATATGCGAAGGATCCGCGATGTACTTCCGCAACATAGATACATGGAATACATCGTGGATGCGACCGAGCTCTGGAGGTAGGTCCAACCGGTACGCTACAGCCCCGACCTTCGCAATCACAGGGTACGGCCCAATGTAACGCGGTTTGAGTTTCCCCGTCTTTCCAAATCGCGTATACCCTCTAATCGCCTGTACTCGGAGAAAGTACAAGATCGCCCACCTCAACTGTAAAGTCTCTTCTTCTCCGGTCCGCATAAGACTTCTGGCGATCCTGTGCGACCTTCAGATTGACCTTGATCTTGCGGATAACCTCTGTCGTTTCTTCCACAATCTCAGGTCCAAAGATGCGTCGCTCTCCGATCTCCGTCCAACACAAAGGCGTCTTACAAGACCGGCCGTATAAGGCCTCGTAAGGTGGCATACCTATGCTGGCGTGGTAGCTGTTGTTGTACGCAAATTCGCACAACGTCAGGTACCTATCCCAAGGAACTCCCCATTCCAGGATACACGCTCTCAACATGTCCTCGAGCGTCTGAATGGTTCGCTCCGATTGCCCGTCTGTCTGAGGATGATAAGCAGTACTCATCCTCAGCTGAGTTCCCATCGCGCTCTGTAGGGCACCCCATAGTCGCGCGGTAAACCGGGGATCACGATCTGAAACGATCTCACTCGGAACTCCATGCAAGCGGACAATCTCATCAATATAAATATGTGCCAGCTTCTCCACTGTATACTCCTGTCGAATCGGAATGAAATGTGCGGACTTCGTCAATCGATCGACGACCACCCAAATAGCATTCTTCTTCGCTGGGGTCGTCGGTAATCCAACCACAAAATCCATCGCAATCGAGTCCCACTTCCATTCCGGAATCTCCAATGGCTGTAACTTCCCACTGGGCATCTGTCGCTCCTCTTTCACCTGCTGACAGATCAAGCAATGGGCTACAAATTCTGCAACGTCCCTCTTGATCCCTGGCCATGTGTACCACTGTCTCAAACCCTGGTACATCTTGCTGGCTCCCGGATGTATGGCCAATCGAGACTGATGTGCCTCTCGCAAAATGTCCTGTCTCAGCTCAAGGTCTGCTGGTACACAAAGTCGCTGATGGAGCCTCAATGCATGCTCCTCATCTATCTGATATCCCTTCTCACCATATCTGCTAATTTCCTCAATAATCTTCTGCAAATCCGGATCATGACTCTGTCCCTCTATCACACGTCTCCTCAAACTCAAATCATGATCCTCCTCGATTTCCATATGTCCTAACATAGCTGACAACTCAACTATGTTCTCCTGCGAAGATGAGAGTATCTGAATAGCTGATAGAATCTTCTTCCGACTTAAGGCATCTGCGACTACATTCGCCTTGCCCGGATGATATGCGATTTCCAAGTCATAATCAGCTATCAACTCAATCCATCTACGCTGTCGAAGATTCAGATCCTTCTGGGATATCACATAGGTTAAGCTCTTGTGATCAGTGTTGAGCTTAACCTTCTCTCCATATAGATAGGATCTCCAAATCTTCAACGCATGTACCACTGCCGCCAGTTCCAAATCGTGCGTCGGATAATTCTCCTCATGTTTCCTCAGCTGTCGGGATGCGTATGCAATCACATGTCCTTCCTGCATCAATACGCAACCCAAGCCTTGCTTCGACGCATCGGTATACACCTCATACAGTATACCTGGCTGTGGTAATGCCAAGATAGGTGCGGTCGTGAGTCGTTTCTTGAGCTCCACAAAGCTCACTTCGCACTCCGGTGTCCAATCAAACCGCACATTCTTCCCTGTTAACTTTGTCATTGGTTTTGCCAACTTAGCAAAACCCTCAACAAATCTCCTGTAGTATCCTGCCAATCCCAAGAAACTGCGGATCTCTGTGGCATTGGTAGGCGTCTTCCACTCCATCACAGCCTCAATCTTTGCCGGATCCACTTGTACGCCCTGAGCCGAAATCACATGGCCCAGAAATCCAACTTCCTGCAACCAGAAAGCACACTTGCTGAACTTCGCATACAACTTCTGTTCCCTCAAACGCTGCAATACCAGACGCAAGTGTTGCTCATGGCTGCATCGATCCGGTGAGTAGATCAATATGTCATCAATGAAGATGATGACAAACTCGTCGAGGTAATCCATGAATACACGGTTCATCAACTGCATAAATATTGCAGGAGCGTTCGTCAGTCCAAAAGGCATAACGACAAACTCAAAATGTCCATACCGTGTACGGAAAGCCGTCTTCTGCACATCCCCGGCCTTCACACCAATCTGATGATATCCCGAGCGCAAAGAGATGGCAGAATTGAAGAAGCAGTTGAATGAGTTGATGGAGAAGGGATTCATTCAGCCGAGTGTTTCGCCTTGGGGAGCGCCCGTGCTATTCGTCAAGAAGAAGGACGGTAGCATGCGATTGTGCATTGACTATCGAGGACTTAATCAGGTAACCATTAAGAATCGGTATCCACTGCCGAGGATTGATGAGTTACTTGATCAGTTGCAGGGTGCACAGTGGTTCTCGAAGATAGATTTGCGCTCGGGATATCATCAGATTGGTGTGAAGGCCGGGGATGTGCAGAAGACGGCTTTCCGTACACGGTATGGACATTTTGAGTTTGTCGTTATGCCTTTTGGACTGACGAACGCTCCTGCAGTATTTATGCAGTTGATGAACCGTGTATTCATGGATTACCTCGACGAGTTTGTCATCATCTTCATTGATGACATATTGATCTACTCCCCGGATCGACGCAGCCATGAGCAACACTTGCGTCTGGTATTGCAGCGTTTGAGGGAGCAGAAGTTGTATGCGAAGTTCAGCAAGTGTGCTTTCTGGTTGCAGGAAGTTGGATTTCTGGGCCATGTGATTTCGGCTCAGGGCGTACAAGTGGATCCGGCAAAGATTGAGGCTGTGATGGAGTGGAAGACGCCTACCAATTGTTGGGTTTCCTGGGATCTCATGAGCGAATCTAATTCCTAAGAGATCGATTCTAGGGTTTGCGCAGCGGATATAAAACAAAATTTTAATGAAACCCTAGAACCATGCTACTATTGAATCATAGAAACGTTAGAACGCTTACCTCAATCGATCCGGGGCCTGTATCAATTGATCTGTTCGTCCGATCACTCTAGGCAGGAAGAATACCTCGCCCTCTACACGTATCCACACGTCGGGATGGATTCCAACACCTTGGAACTTGTCTGCTAGGACTAGAGATCTCGATCTCTCTTGTGTGCAAGATTTTTGGAGGCTTAGGGTTTTATTTTTCAAAGCTTAGAATCTAATTCTAAACTGAAAAAAAAGTATTAATTTTTCTTCTTCTTTTTCTTTCTTTTTTTAAAACCCTAGAAGACATTCTCCTTATATAGACTTTCCAAAATCCTAATTTGACAAGGAATAGATTACTAGGAATCCTAATCTAATTAGGTTTCCTAAACCTATTAGAATTCTAATCTCATTAGGTTTCCTAGATGTAATAGAATTCTAATCTCATTAGGATTCCTATACATAACAGGATTCCTAATCCCATTAGGATTCCTATTCCAATTAGGAATCTCAATCCAATTAGGATTCCTAATCGGGATAATTTAGCACACGTACTTGTCCATCCCTATTGTGTATGACCCTGTAGGCTCATCCGGAATAGCAGTAAAACACAGAATCTCCATTCCGGGAATACAAGTCATAGGCGGTCTCTAGCAAGACACTATGACTACCTATCTCGAATAGAGTTTGTTTGTGATCATACGAAAGCCAGTGATGATTCCGACTGATGATCCTTTTGTATCGCGATATCATATGTCGAACATAAGGCATGGACAAGCCCGAAATGCTGGCGCCTTCCCCTTATCCCGGGGCTGCATCATCTGTCTGGAACTCGAGGGACGAGTGAATGTAACTCGTCTCATAGGACTCCTCTCTCGGTTCCTTGCCTCTTGCTGCTCCTCATACTCTGTCCTCTCCAGCTTTGTCAGCTGCGCAATATACCTACTCAGCGTAGGATACTCCTGGATCTCTATCCTCCTGCGCAGATATGGGCGTAATCCAGTCACAAACTTCTGGATCTTCAGCCTCTCAGTTGGCACCAGATGTGCCCCATATCGCAACAGACGGGTGAATTCTGCCTCATACGCAGCTAAAGTGCGATCACCCTGCTCCAGATGGAGGAACTCCACAATACGATGGTCTTGATCTCCCTTCAGACAATACTTGTCTTCAAAACGTGCCCGGAACTCCTCCCAAGTAAACTGATATCCGGGTGCAGCCTCACGAACCACTTCCTCCCACCAATGAAGTGCTTCTCCATACAGATGGTGGCTCGCGATCTCTGCCCGGTACAGCAGCGGGCATCTGACATAATCCAGATCCCTGGAGATGCGGATCAGCCAATCCTCCGCAATCTCAGATCTCTGAGTACCCTCAAACCTCGGTGTCCCCATCATCCGAAGTTCCCGTATCAAGGGCAGGTAGTCCACCACAACAGGGGCTAGATGCCCTGGTGGTCCCGGTGGAGGTGGGGGTGGAATACCCTTTGGTCTAGCTCCAGCCTGATGTGGCATGTTCATCTGGTACTGACGCCACATCGTATCAAAGAACTGCTGCTGGAACTCTGGTGGTGCATGCTCGGGTGGAGGGGGTTCTTCCCTCACCGGAAAACGGGCAGGTCTACCACGTCTCGGAGGCATCGGTACACTGCAGACAAGGGATATACTTATATCTAGTGTGTGTATAATATTGATTGTGTTTGGCCATTTGCAATTTGAGTATGATCTTCGGGTCTAACCCGAAGTACTCACTAAGCACGTAGCTTATGGACGTTGTTATGCAACGTTTCAGGCACGGAGCAGTATTGGCAGGAGCA
>NW_010969548.1:4711093-4766195 GCF_000463585.1 Tarenaya hassleriana | reverse complement strand
CTGGTGGCTTGGTCCCTTCGGTCTGGCCGAAGCTGGAACGGACGTTCCGCGAAAGGTGGAACGGACGTTCTGGGTACAGAACGGACGGTCCATGTCCAGAGCGGACGGTCTGGACTCGTCTTCTTCCCCCGAAACCCTGCGAACCCTAGAACGGACGGTCCATGCCTGGAACGTTCGGTCTAGGCGCACCAGGAACTTCGGGTTTCCAATTTTTGCACCAAACTCAACAAGTTATACATAAAAATGATCCCTAGAACATCAGGAATCCAAATCTAACACCAATTTCATGCAATTTCCACTCAAAGCAATCAAATCTCCATTTTCAATTTGATTATCATTTTTGGGCATAATCCGAAACACTCACTTAGCTCAAATTCGAGCTCGGGGTTTCATTGGGGATGTTCTGTAGGGTTGATTGCTGTGGTTATTTGTTGATTTCGACCGAAATCGGGACTCCAATCGAAGGTCGAAGTTTCGGATTTTTGAGAGAGTTTGTGGGGGAGTGAGAGGGCGAAGTGAGAGGCGAAGAACGACGGAATGGGCGGACCTAGAGCAGTTCTCGCGTCCCAGAAGAAGCAGGAGGTGGCACACGCCGGAGGGAGGCCGAAATTGCGGCGGTGACTCAGCAGAAAGGGAGGCGGCGTCTGACCTGGCCAAGACCGCCGGAACGGACGGTCTGCTTGTCAGACCGGACGTTCTGGCCCGTTTTCGTCCGTTTTTCTCGCTCGTTTCGGTCCAATCCTTCGGGTCAACTTGGTTAGGGTCTAACTTAATATTTTAGGGACATTTTTATGACTTATATTTAATTTTCTAAAATTCGGTTCCATGGTGAAATTTACGGGTTATTACAGCCCATGTGAATCTCGCTGCCCTCAGTGTCCATAATGATTGCCAGCGCACACCCTTTCTCTTCGTTAAGCCTCCGGACACTGCAGTTGACATCGCGGTGCCAATCTCTTCTTCCGTGGCACATATTGATGCGGTACACGTTCATGCCGCCGACGGCGAGCGCCTCTAGCTGCTCCAACCCACAAGTCGCAGGTCCGATCGTGTAGATCAGCTTCGTCCTCCTCGTGCTTTGGAACCCATTATCCTTTAGCTCCACCTCAGTCACCACATCGAATTCAATCCCCGCCGTGGGAACAACCGCGAACGATTTCCCTTCCGTCTTCAACGACCCTTTTCCGTTTTCGGAGGGAAGCATCCGCAACGACGATTCAAGATCCGGAGAATGCGACGACCAGACTCTAATGGCAACGTATTTGGGGGTGGAGGCAGAAAATCGGCGAATGGATGAGGAGGAGGAGAACAGGTGGCGTTGAACATCGGTTCGGATCTTCGGGGACTGTGAGTGCCCGAAGAAGGGTCACATTGGATAGTCTAAACGGATAGAACAGGGCAGCTAAAATGATAATACTGAACAGGCAGCAAGATCAATGTCATTTATTCTAATAATAATTATCGGCATTAGTGGATTAGTGGGAATCGTAACGTTTTTTCCATTAGTAGGCTATTTATTTATATTTATATATTTCTTATTTTTTATAAAATTTAATGATATAAATGTTGCTTAATATAATTAATTAAGAAAAAACTAAATAATAAAATATGGTATTAGTGGACTAAATGTCACGTTCACAATAAGTTATTTTTTGTTTTAATTTTGTATTTAATATTTTGTACTATTAAATATTAATAATATATTAAACTAATGTTAGAATAGGTTTTTTTATATGATAAACTATTAACTATTTTTTTATTATTAAATCTTAATATTATTAAAACTAATGTTAAAATATTTTTTTAAAAGAAGATTTTTGTATTTTTTTAAAATATAATAAAGATGAGATATGTACTTTTTTTAATTATATATTCTATTGATAATTTTTATGTATTTATATATAATAAATTTGCATAATAAAAATATAAATATTTTAAACAGAATTAGTTATACCAATAGACACATATAGGTGTTAACGGTTATAAATAAAGATTTGGAATAAAAAAATTTAAAATAAAAATTGCCATGTAGATAATGAGTTAGATGATGAGGTGTCCACACCAAATCTCTTTAAACTTCTTTATTAATATATATAGATTTAATGCTAATGGTGAATATTAATTTCAATTTATATTATATTGAATGGTTATTAAACATAGCTGTACATTCTAAAACCGTGGTGTATTTATTGTGATGTAATTTAATGATAATGGTAAGTAAATATAATTACAAAAAATGTTACGGTGAAGCGAAAAGTCACGTGAATGGTTAATGCTTAATATTGGAGAAACTCAAAAAAACAGATAATGAGTTGGTCCTAAGTAATTCAATTTCTTTTTTTTCCTTTTACTAATGTTTTTTTATTATACCCATAAAAGTTTAGATACTTATGGATATATGTTGCCGTATGGGTTCCCCTTGGATTGTCTTATTCATGGAGAAATGCTATGCATGGAACAAATATGCTGAGTTGGAGAGATCTCTTGCTGAAACTGAGCTGGCTAGAACCATTTTCGAGCTCGCAATATCAAAACCAGCTTCAGACATTCCCGTTTTGCCTATTAATCCACAACTCTTGAATTTCTTATATTTGAAAGGTAATGATTTGGACATTCATAATGGACACGGTGGACATCACCTTTTGTTCTTTGTGTTCTATTTTTAAGTTTGTTGGTTGTTAATATGCACCTAGCTTTTCGAATCTATGGACTTATTATAGGTATATGATGAATGCACATGATCAGCTTTGCTCCTTCTTTTGTTCAGCTATTGGTACATGATTTTTTTTTAAAAAAAAGAATAATTTCTTCCGAAATGAATCACTGTCTTTTCCTCTCACTTTTGTTTTGGTTGTTTTGATAATGTGTTTCATACCGCCAAATTGGCTACTGAGAGAATATGCACATTGTCTGATATGCAGGAAGAGTATACTCTGGTGAAACTGGATATTCATTGTCGTGTTCAAGGGGATGTTGTGATTGAATGTATACACTTGCGTGATGATTTTGTGTGCGAGGAGATTGTGCTTAGAGTAATAAGTGGAAGTGTAACAATGACCTACCTCGCATCCCAAAGAGTGTCTATCTCATCACGACTGAGTGTTAAAATTTGAATGCGTATTCGTACCTATATCAGGTGATATTCACGGATGCCGATGTCGTTGTATTTGCTATCACAACATCCCAACCATCAGAAGATGAGAGCGATATGGATGGCTTCACTCGATGAAATTTTTGAGGTGGAAGAGATTTTCAGCAGTGTGGTTGATGGAAAACCCAAATGATTTTGTAGTTGCTGATGCATACGAGACTTTCAGATGTTTGTTGGAAAATTTAATCACTCCAGGTTGTAGCTTTGATAAAGGAGGCATTATCTATGAATGCATCTCTTAATTATTCCAAGAAAGGGGGACTCAAAACGTTAAGAGTTTTGTTGTATCTTATTCAATTGGAGATACTGAGGAAGATGATAACATGTCTGCTTAAAATTACATGTTAGTTAAAAAAATGTTTAAAATATAATAACACAAACTATCAATATATTATTATAATTTTAAAAACGGTTCATCTTTATTTATATATATATATATATTAACTATGGTAATTATCAATATAACATTATAATTAAAAACATTTTAAAAAAACTATACCTAAAAATGCAAATATGATCCATGGAAGTCATTATAAATTTGGACTAGATTGTGATATTTAGCAATTATTATTCATTATCCCACTAATGAAATTAAAAAAACTGCCGCCAAGAGTTTTCACAAACAAAATTTTTGTTCTTGCTTTTATAACACAAAAAGGTTTAACAAACAATCTACAAAAGTATATCAAACCATACTTTAAATTAATAATAATAAAAAATATATAGATCAAGAAAGAACCATCGGATAGTTCCAATCCAAGAACTATGGAATTATTTATTCCAATCCAAGAACTATGAAATTATTTGTCAGTCGGATCCTCGACTCCATATTCCGTGAAAGATCAAGAAAGAGCGATCGGATTCGAAGGGTCTTATTATATGGATTCAATTGTTCAATGTTCTCATGATTTGGATCCAATGAACTGTAATATTTGCTTGAGATTGCGTTCCAAAAAATGTCGGGTTACTGCAGTCAGTGTCAATGGGCTCAGATCTTCACTCCCAAATATCTCTTGAGGTTCGAAACAACTTTTGGAATCACCAAGTATTGGTAGTGATTCGTTTCCCTTAACATGAAAGGTGAGCATGATGATTACGCACGCACATATATATACACTATAATATTCGAATATATTTATTCTACTGATTTCTTTCATGTAAAATAATGAGTGAATGGTGGGTTTGGCTTTTGCAGGAAAATGGAATTGGGGGATTGTTGTCCCGGTGGTAGGTTCATTGCTTGTAATTTTGGTTTGTGATCAAAGTTGACCAGATATGACTTTTTTTTGGGTATAAATGTGAATATATATATATATATGTCAAAATAATAGATGAGTTTTACAAGCCTTATGTAGTTACAAAAGAAGGAAACTCATGTCATATGGTAGACAAAACCAGTTCATTTGCTGTTGTAGTTAGATATTCCACTGATTGATCCGTTGTATGATTATTCGTGTGTATATATAAAATAAATGTGTTTGATATATGCTTATATCCATATATATGGATTCAATTGTAGTTAAGATGTAATAATTGGTGATGATAATGTTGTGTAATACGATGATATACATGTTTGAATGTATTCACATGATATTTTTTACTTTTTTTTTTTGGTAAACTTAATTTTTTTTTGGTAGACGATATTTTTAACTTTATATATAATATCATTTCTATTTAAATCTTACGAGTCAAACACTTAAACTTTACACTTATATATATATGTATATATTGCATGGGATAATGAAAAAACAACCATCAAAACAATTAAATTTTTTGAAAACCCCACACTTATTGGTTTCGTCGTAAAACATGGCTTCTTACTTCACGTTCACCCCTTCTTTGCTCTTGTCCTTACCTCTTGTGAATCTCTCTCTTCTCTCTCTTTATATATATAATATATGTATGAAGTGAAGGATGATAATGTGTAGTATGTATATGTATGGTTGTAGGTGTTGTGATGCGAATGGTTCAAGAAGTGAAAGGAGAAGAAGTGTTGAAGCCAATAACATGCATGCAAAACCACCCAAGTTTAGGTTCTCTCCCTGGGTTCAAACCCAAGCGTGGAGAAGGACATTTAGATGAGCTTCCCCGGTCTTCTATGAGATGTAGTCGGGCCAAAAACCGGTTCAGGATTATAAAAAAAGAAAAATAACATGCAAAACCGACCACGATTGTGCGCACTGGGGCGAAGGCCCAGTTCACGTTTGTCATTTCAACCTGTGCGCTTGTGTCCCCGAAAATCCTAATTGTTACTAAAATCCACCCCTTATTTTTTCGAGTAATCTTGATTACCGCTAAATATTGTAACTTTTCATATTTCAATATTTTGTGTTAATTTGTTGGGATCCCACATGTAATTACAAATAAAACGAATGCTCCCTGATCCATTGGGTTCGTTATTCAATTTTATTTACATTATACTGTATTATAAAAAAAATCATGAACTATATATTTGTCGTATATATTAAACTAAAGGAAAATCCAAAAAAAATATTGTAGTTTTTTATTTTGACAAACCAAAACTACAACCGAGCTTACGTGACGTGAAATCACCTTTCCTTAGTGTTCGAGTATCTCTATCTGGATCTTCGTGAAGTTTGGCCGTAACATTGGTCTTAAACTATTTCCTAATATTTTATTATATGTACATATATATGCTCTATCAAAATAATTAGACTTTATATAAAATATAATCAAATTTTCATATAAAAACTAAACTATTAAATTTTTAACATCTTTCATACAATCGACAAACTACATCTCACACTGCATTTAAATAAATAAAAATAACATATAATATAATAAAATAATAAATAAAAACAGTTATATATATATATATATATATATATCCAAGTATACATACATATATATATGCATGCATGTATATATATTTATGAATATATATATCTATGTGTATGCATGCATATATATATATAAAAATATATATATATGTGTATATATGTATGTATGTTTGTGCATGTATATTAAAACATAATCTTGTGTAATAAAAAGATTAGTATTTATTTACAAATTTTGATATAATTGTGTAATTTTTTAGAATTTTTCTTGTACAAATAATAATTGCTATAAATCCAGAAACTAAATGATAAAATAAATTCAGAAAAAATATTGTGATTTGAGGTATTTTGATAAATTTAATCATTTTTTAGAGAAAATCGTAAAAAAAAAACTGTATTCTTCAGATGCCGACAAAAAAAATATGTATTGTTTATTACAAAAAAAACTTTATATTTATATTTATTTGCCGAAATATATCTGTATTCTTCATATGTTAGACAAAAAAATCCAATACTTTTTTTATTATTAAACAAACCTTATACTTATATTATTCGCCGAAATATACGTCTACTTTATAAATTCTAGCAGATAAGCTCCTAAACGCAAACACACAAAAAATTACGTGGTAAAAAATCTGTCCGAACCTAATCCAACCGATAGATACACGAATCGAATTGAACCAATTAAAATAATATACCAGATTAAATATAAATATTTTAAATCCGAAATAACTGTAAAATGAATAAATCGAACTCGAATTAATCGTAACCGAGTATAACCATTTATCTACCTATATATCATCAATTAATAACCGAGTATAACCGTTTATAAAATACAGTGTTATTTTAAATGAATATTAAAGGCCAAATATCGTTTTAGATTTAATAAATTCAAATTTAAATTGAATCGTTATTCAAGCCGAATTAAAAAAAAAATACATAGTTAACAGTTTTATGAAAATAAAAGCCAAAAAAATTATAAATAAACACATAAACAAAATACAAAATGTATATTGGACATATAAAATCTTTCCCTTAATACCAAAACTATGAGGTCATAAAAAACTCATATTTAATTTATTTTATACAAAATTTATTTAAAAAAATGATGTAAACATTATATTTTTATCATATATTAATGATGATGTGATTTAATAATCTTAAAAACCAAAAATAAAAAATAATCAAATGATGAAATTTATGGCGCACTTATTTTTAATTTCATGCGGTGTGTCTTTCTCTTTTAATTCTTACTTTTTTGTAAAGTAATGAAAGTTTTGTGAAAGCTTCATGTTTAGTAACTATGTCACAGTCAATTATTTGATACTTTGAGTTGGGAATTGGTTTTCTCATTATACAGGTTCAAAGATCAATGGAAAATCAATACCCAAAAATAGCTTAATTGTGCAAACAAGTGAAGAAGTTTAAATAACAGGTTTTTTCACATTGCATGTACAATATATTGACAGAGATTTTATAAATATTATTTTTTAAATAGTTATAAGAGATTTTATAAATATTATTTTTATTCTAGACATGAATAAAATTATCGATGATCTCTTTTTCCGTCTCCGTATATATTGAAATATTTTTTAGTACATAAACAATATTACTGAATAATAAAAATTTCAAGTTTCAAAAAAATGTTACATAAATAATAAAAATTCATATTTAATAGAAAATTGATAATATTCTGGAAATAAAAATTCATCGTGAAGTTTTATCTATACAAATTTTAATTTTAAAAAATTAGAAAACACATCACTTAGAAAGTTTTTAAATTTAGATGAAATACATAAAAACCAAAATCTTTAACAAAAAATTATAAAGATTTGTTTCCTTTTAAAAGAAATTCAAATGTCCACGGGAAATTAGATTAATCAAACAAAAAAATTATAAAAAATAAATAGAGAATCATATAGATAAAATTTTTGGTAATTAGACAAATTTATTTATAAATTCTATATATGATTTATTTTTAAGTTTATTATTATTATTATTATAAAAAACTAACAAAAGTATTCCATAACATTTACAAAAATAAAAAAATAAATGATGGAATATATTTTTCGTTAGTGATTTTAAAATTCTATCATCCAACAACTTATATACGTTGGCGGATGATAAATTTTGTATTTGTTCTATAGAAAATTCTAGATATATTTATACCATGACATGCTATAGTTGCCCAAAAAATAATATCTACCAGATTTTTCAAATTACCAAAGATAATTAAAAAACATATCATTGGATTTAAAAATTGGTATATATTTATAGTTGTAGATTTTTTGGAGTTTTGGTAACAATTATTATCTACAATTAAAGATATTGACGGTGTTTTCTATACAACATTAACCCAAATCCATAAGTTAGACTTAAAGAGATATCAAATTGAATTATATTTTATGGGCATTTGCACAAGTTTATTGTATAGATTGGCCAGAGCAAGAGATATAGATAGGAAAGAATGCATAACTGACAGACTTATAGCCCAAACTTACTACTTTTCAGCAAACTGTAACAGTGAATTCAAGGAGAATATAGCCCAAGCCACGGAAAAAAATTGAAAAAATTCATCAAAAAGTGTATTTAAAAACTGGTTAAATACCTAATAAAAATGTATCTTGAAATGAGTCTCACATCGTGAGAAAGAGAAGGATCAAATACAATTGCAAAGATCAATCTCTTACGCCTAAAGAACAAGTCTTCTCAAAAGGAATGAGTCTATGAACACAAATTGAGAAAAGAATGGAGGAATAAAAAAGATAATCTACCTTCATGTCATTTTTATTAAAGAGATTAATTTTGTTCTTAAAGAAAAAAAATATGAAAAAACATTAACAAGGTGAGTTTTCAATTTTGTTTTCTTTTTGTATTTACATGGCATGATTTTCGTATATTATATTATAGATATTACAGAATCCAATGTTATAAAAAATAAAAAATTATAAGTGTCACATTAGTGATTTATATTTTTATATCATTTATATAAATTTAACCAAATTTAAAACAAATATGTTATTATATTATAAAGGGAAAATCGTAAAAAAAAATACTGAACGTTTTCAATTTTGACAAAAAATACCAAACTTTATTTTTTTTCAAATAAACATTAAACTTTTTAAACGAATCTAAAAAACACTAAACTTTTTAAGTGATCCAAAAAATACATAAACTTTTCTCCGATTATAAAAAACACTGAACTTTTTAGTGATCCAAAAAAATACATGAATTTTTTTCGATTGTAAAAAAAAATAAGAAACATAATCTGATGTGTTTGCATCTCATTGTGTCACGTCAGTCATTTTGTTTATTTTGACAATCGTTGAAGAGTTAAGTGTTTATTTCACCAAACTTAAAAATTTTAATGTTTATTTGATGAAATAAAAATTCAATATTTTTTTGTCAAAATTTGAAAGTCCAGTGTTTTTTTAGGATTTTTCCTATTATAAATATATATTTAAAGAATATCATACAATCATAAATATGTTATTGATTAACCATGCACTTCACCGTAAAAAACATATAAACTTATATTGACAAATCGTATTCAACGTATATATAAAAATAATTTTATAATATAATAATACAATAATATCTATATTTTCTATTTTTTAAAATCTTTATATATATATATATATTATTTTTGTTATATTCATATCAACATTTTTTCATAACAAAAGAATAAATCATTTATATTAACCATAAAAAAGAATCAACCGCGCATCGCGCAGGTCTCACCTAGTAATAATAATAAAAATAGATTCAATTTTATTGAGGAAAGGAAAATCAAGAAATTTATTATTGGCTTTTTTTTTAGTTTAATAATTAGAGGGTCATATGATTATCATATATTTTTGTTTTCTCGTAGGGGCCTAGAGATAATGTCTCTTTGTCATATAAACGGAAAGAAAATTTTGAAATCATGGAGAATCAAATCCTCACAAATTATTTTTTTTTAAAAAAGCATATATTCACACCAAAACATATAAATAAACAAATATTTAAAGAAACAAAACAAGGAATGGAAACTAATTTTTAGTTTTTAATATTATTAATTCATTTATCAAATTATAATGATATTAAAATTTTACGCAAACACATTAATTACGAAACGCGGCATAAATAACCCCGAAATTACGCTTCAATGCCATCCCCCAAATCCCTCATCTCTCGGCCCAAAAACCGACACAGCTTCTTCATCATCATCTCCATCTTCTTCTTCCCATCTCTCTCCTTCAGAGCCCAACACTCTCTCTCTCGAATCGAAAATGGAGCCATGGGCTGACGACCTCGCCGACGATTTGCAGAGCGTGAGTTTCACGTCTACCGGCACCACCGTCAACCGGAGTACCAGCTCCGGCTCTCGTTCCTCCTCCTCCGCCGCCGGAATCACGCCGGCCACTTCAGCTCACAGCTCATTCTCCTCCTCGAAACTCCCTCTGTCTCTCCGGTCGTCTCTCTCGCTCTCTGATCTCCGGTTCTGCCTCCGCCTCGGCTCCAGCGAGGGTCAGTCAGTATTCTCTTCTATCTCTTCCAGGTCTTTTCTTCTAATGAGTTCGTCATCCTCCTCCATTGAAGTAGCATGGTCATCGGTAGCTTCATTTTTTGGAGAATTCATGGGGATCGTAGATCTGCTCAATTGTTATTTATTACTTTACCCTTTTAATTATTTTATTTGGTGCGGCACAAAATTGACGTGACACGTGGTGCCGGAAAACGTGAATCAGTTCGAGTTTGCAGCGGAATTTTGGAGAAAACGGGAGATTGATTTTTTCAGATAAAGCATCCATATATTTATCGACACCAGCGCTTAAAAAATAAGTATTTTTCTCTTCTCTTTAATTTCAAGAAATTATGTATATAATTTTGGGTAGATTTTATCTCAAGCAGAAGACGTTTAGGGTTTGAGTTTGAGTGGGGTTTGGATTTTATAATTTTTTTTTTTAAAAAAAAAACTAGTACTTATCTAAAACGATCGACCAAAAAAAAAACCCTAGCTCTCATCCATTATTCTCCTGCTATATATATATATATAAAATCCTCGAAACCATGGATCCAAAACAAAACCCTAGCTCCTCAATCTCATTCATTCTCCTAACGTTTTATTTCAATTAAAAAGGTAAGCATCTTTCTTTTCGATCTCTTTTCAAGAAAAACAGAGGTTTTCTCGAGTAAGCTTTTCTCTCAAGAGTAGTTTTTTTTAAATTGGATCTATTTTGTATAGAGCAAACACAAAACAAAGAAAAGAAACCGGAGCAATGGACGATAAACCCCGAACTCTTCTAAATACTCTCTTCTGGTGGTGAGTACGTAGAGTATGTAATTATATTCGTCTTTTTTTTCATATTATATATATATATATATATATGTATGTAATATGTCGTCCATCGATCGATGATTGCAGGCTTGAAACAGATGTGTATTGCATTGTCATGCACGTGCTGCTGGTGGTAGCCTATGTGTCATCGGCGTGCTTTATAGTAATGCATGGGCTGCTGACGACAGACGAGGCACGTTTCGATTTCATCAAGAATTGCATCTTTGCCTCGTGTATGTACCTTTTTGCCATCTCGGTGGAAGCCGTGACGATATGGGGCAGATGGCCCTTTGATGCGTCGTTTGCACATCCCTTGTTCGGTTGCACGGCCCACTTCGCTGCCTTCGTCTACCTCGTCCCCAACTTCGATTATATCTCTCCAACCGCTGCTTCGGTTTTGTATATCCTCGTTTGGGCATACTTTGTACCATGTCTTTTCATCTCTTTTTTTTTTGTCCTTTCCACTGCTCTTGCTTTGGATGCTCATGAAAATCCCACGGGAGCGGTTTGATGTAAGAGGATATTGTTGGAGTGTTAATTTTCCTAGTTTTTCATTGGTTAGAAACGTGTGTTTGTGTTCATAGAATTTTACAATCTGTTTTACGAGCAATAACTCACAAGTAAGTCTAGGACATTCTCTTCCAAGGGACATTAGCATGGCGTACTCCTCCTGTTCGAACCGGGGTATTTATAAAATATAATAAAAAGTGTTAGTTATCTTTTATTACAATTATCATTTTATCTCATATATATTATATATTTATATAGGAAAAATAAAAATCATCTTCCAAAAACTTACATATAAACAGACGTAGTGTGAAATTTATAAAAATTATGATGAAATATATGTGTATATATGTATAAATATGTATGTATATATGTATATGTATATATATTTATCTTTTACGCATAATTTTAAAGGAAAAATATGTTTTTCCTGTAAAACCGTCTCGATTATTTTTGGTTTAAATGTTTCAACTTAAATTTAAAATTTTATATACCAAAAATTTTAATTATTTTTTAACAATAAACTATATAAAAATGATTAAATTTATCAAGATTAGCTAAATAATAATTTAGATAAATATTTTACAGATGAGAATACATAAATCTACATATAGTTCTAAATTCGATTTTGTATAGTTTTATAACTATATATTCACATTATAATAATAAAGTATCTGATTAAACAATTTAAATATATTATTTGAAATAAACAATTCTTATTCAAAAATATTGTAACTTTTCAAAAATATAAATATAAACAACTCTCTCGTAAAACAATTATTTATAACTTTAAATTATAAATTATTGTTACTTTTAATTGTTTATATTTATATTTTTTTTAAAAGCTCAACACAGTATTATTAAAACATCTCTATTTTACTGTCTTACTATAATTTTTATTTAATTCAACTTATATCTAGATTTTATTTGTTATCTTTTTTTATTTCTCTGAATAACATTATCAAACGAACATTTTTGGTTGAGTAATGTTTAGAATAATCATCTTTATTATATTTAGTCCACTTATAACACCTTTTATTATTTGGTCTTCCCCTATTTAATTCTAAGAAATATACTCCATTCATTTTTTGGGTATCTTCTAACTTGGTGTTAAAATATTTTGCATTTACCATCAATTTCTCTGCTACAACTCTCCTGTAAACGACATTAACATTTAACAATTTCCGACATTTGATTACAACGTTTAAGTCTATTGTTATTCATGGATCTATAAACCGACAACGTTTAAGTGGCTTCAAAGATATGTTGCGTGAAGGAGCAATTTATGTTCTAACTGATTTTGACGTTGTTAGAGCTAACGAGTTTTTTAAGCTAACTGATTTCAAGTTATCTATTCGATTCACCGAACGGACTAATATTTTAGAAGTTGATGATACCACTATTAAGATACCTAAAGAGATCTTTAGGTTCTGAGATTATGATAAACTGACGGCCTTGGCTAACAAAAATGAAGAATTACCAGGTGCATTGACATAACATCTTAACGATCTATTTTTTTCTCATATTTTATTAAATTATTTATTAAATGTTACTAACTTTTCGATTTTTCTCTCCTTATCAAAGATGTCATTGGTCGCGTCCGAAGTATCAGAGATACTCACAATGAACATTCGTTAACTAAGCAAAGAGTTGTTATCGACTTACATATGGCAAGGTATATAAATATTTCCAATGTTGTACCTTTCAATATTTAAAAATTCTTCAAATAAGTGTTACATTTGTTTTTTACATTTTTTTGTATTTCTATTTTTTTTATTTAATTGTTGTTTAGTGCCAAAGACATTCGGGTGACTGCATGAGACACGAAAGCAGATGATAAATTAGAGAATACATACATACAACCAAAAGTCATTTTGGTGACCAATATCAATCCTAAATTTGTTGGAGGTAATATTTCATAATGTGCGAATTATTTCTCATATGTTGTTTTAAAATTGGAATTTTTTTTTGTTATTATAAAAGTTTGTTAATTGCATGTCTCATACCAACGGATATATCTATTTATACACATGAATCTTTTTTTTTATCCCCGTGCAATCACTAGCATCTTGATATTAACGTTAAATAGAAATCACATATTTTAGGTATTATATTTTATTATTAATAAAACAACCGAAGACATGAACACCATAAGAAAAATATATATTCCTTTTTAGTTAAAATTTCTTAAATGTATTTTTTTTATGTAGGGTCATTATATCTCAACATCACGTCAGCTTCCAGATTTTTTTTGACGATGAAGTCGACGCGAACAAAACATTTATCATGTATATCTTATAAATTATTATATATATGATGCTTATCAATATGTTATGATCATATATCGTACTATTTGCCCATAGGTTTAAAGACAACATCGATGTAACATTAAAAACTGAGGAATTGGTTTATACGGTTATAAAAATGGAGAGTGTTTCTATATCAGAATTGTGTAATTTTATCACCATGTCAAAAATTCAGGTATGTTGCGTTTCAATAGCCTTAAAACACGTTAAACGGTTTGTTTACAACTTATATAACATGTATTAATCAACTTAAAATATGTCCGTTCAATTTTGATTATTGTAATCAGCATCCAAACTTCATCATAAAATCATTTTTTTTAATATTTTTTAGGATGCAAATTTTTTATGCAAAGCTACAATTACTGATGTTTTGACTAAAAATTGTTGGACCTACATTGATTGCGGTAAGTGTTCTAGAAAACTAGCAAAAGCGTCAACATCATTGGTTTGCAACTATTGCCATGACACAAATGCAGTTGGAGTGCTTAGGTATTTTTATTGTGTGTTATAATTACATTTTTTTTATGAATGGCTTTGGAGTTTTAGTCGTGTACTATTTTTGGTTTTGCAAGATTTCGTGCTGAGTTAGTTTTTTAAGCAACATGCAGAAAAATTAAAATATACAATAAACGAGGGAGTTGTATTCCTTACCATACATTTCAAGATTCTACCAAATAAAATTAGATACAAATTAACGGATAATAATTTTCGTATTTGTTTTACGAAATATACTACTGTTAAAAATATGAACTTGGAGCTTGGAACATAGAAATTCGAATGCTGCAAAATATCCAGCACGATAACAACCCAAAATATATGGCAACCTATAGAATATTATATTGCATATATAATAGTTTCGTTAAAATTAAGGATTAGAAAATGTCAATGTGAAACTTTTAAAATGATACATAACAGAAAAATGTTGTAAACCACCAAAGATGATATATAACTTAAACAAAAAAAAATTATATATAACTCACATGCATCAAAAAGCCAATAAAACTTCAAAGTTTGCAATATGTTCTTCCTCCTTGGAGGCCTCGTCGAACATCCATTTCTCCTCCTCTTTTGGTTTTCTTCCCTTGTTGAATGAGTCGGTTATTGTTGACAACATAACTCTGCTTGTTGCTAAAACGTTTGCCTCTTTTTCATATGATGTATCTTCTAATTAAATCAGAATTGAATCTGAATTAAACAAACGTAAAAACTGAAGTTCTGGAAAAAAAAAACAGAACTCTAAAACTGACTGAAGTTCTACAATAAACATCTCTCTCTCAATACACACTTGTCTGAAAATCTGAAATTCTCAAAACCAATTCTATAAAACTCTCACACGTTTATTAAACTTCATAAACCATAACTATCTTTAATAGCAATAACTACACACATACATGACTGAAACATTAAATAAAACAGCAAAATAAAAGAAATGAGCTTCAAACCACACTCATACAATCTATTTTATAGAATAAACATTATCTACTTATACAATCTATTATGGAATAATTTTCAATAAATCTTGAAACACAAAAAACATATAAATGAAAATATATAAATATAATTTTTAAAAATAAAAAATTGTAAAATTGATTATTTTATTGAATCAAAATTATTATATTTTTTTAAAATTAGTTATCCAAAAACAAAACAAAAAGTTAAAATAAAAATATATATGATCATATGTATATGCACACACTTTCTGTATATATATATATGAAGTATGGTAGAACTACATATAGTTAGGCAATTATTGGGAAAAAAAAAAGACAACAATTTCCAATCAACTTTAATTTTAATATTTTTCTTTTATATTAGAGATAAATAAGAAATTTCTTTTATATTAGATAACTTGTGTGTCTAATATAATGGTTAGAAACATATCTATTTTTATATTCCATGTAATATAAATGTGAGATGAAATCTCATCGGAATAACATTTTGAGCTCCTCGAGTCCAGCAGATGAGTTTTTTTATCGATTAGAGCTCCAACGATCATTCGTTGCTTTCTTGCTTGAATCTGTTGCATCCTCTCCACCGTATCATGTATTCATCATCATCCATCAGTCACCATCATTCAGTCGATCAAATGAGATTAGTGGTGCTATTACAACCTTAACGATGAATCGTCGGACGTGAACTGTTTGTTTCTTGCCGATACAATGAACTCTCATTATCGCTAGCTCTTCAACTTCCAGATTCCACCATGGATCCTGCAGTTTCGGTCATCATCATCACTATCACCGTCACCATCATCATTATCGAGAGGTGTTTTTGATTATGTGTGACCTTACCATGAAGAAGACGTTTGAAGCTACGGTTAGACGCCTCCTACTTTTAGAAACATCAAAAGAAGTTGATGCAAACACAACAATAGAAAAAGACAATTGTCATGTGTTAATGTCGGATTCAAATTTCAGTATATAAATACTTTTAACTTACTCTTTTTCTCTCGCCTTCGTTGAATTCCTTCAAGACCTCCTCGCTTGCTTTCGGTGCAAGATTCTCGTCGAATCTGAGAAACCCTACGGGTTGTTTAATCTTTTTTACTCATTAAATATGAGCACATGTTTTGGAAACAAATTAAAATTCTTTATCACTCTAACGTTATATTACAAATTCTTTTACAGTATAATAAAGATGAATTTTTTTATTTTGTTATTTTATACTAAGATAAAATCATCAAAACAATAAATAAGTTTTAAATATAAATGTAATGAAACAAAAATAAAAGAAAAGAATATAATGTGCAGAGGATTAGAAAATGTATGTACCAAATATTGAGATGAAAGCTGAATTATACATCGGGGGAACGGCTTTACAAATGTTGCTTCAAGTGATCAGCTCTCCTGAAACTAACACCACATTCTTGACAAGTGTTTTGTCGACCGGATCCCCTTTCACATGCTTCATAAGCAATATTATCCTCTTCCTCGGGCATTTTCATCTTGGAAAAGAGTAAAAAAAATATAATCAATAAATGTTAGATAATGTAGTACCCCAAAAACGATCATCGGATTGTCATTGCTGGATCAAGTTTTCGCCAATAACATTTAAAAATATTGTTGTTGTCAACCCAATAAAAGCCACGATAACCATGGAAACAGCTTTGGTCATATTCCATAAGACCGGAAAAGGAAAACATACATGTGGTGCAGCAGATATATGAAGATACAAAGGCTTTTCACCATCAGACGGTGCATTTGGTAGACGGTACTTGCCCCTACAAATAAAATTCTTTATCACTCTAACGTTATATTACAAATTCTTTTACAGTATAATAAAGATGAATTTTTTTATTTTGTTATTTTATACTAAGATAAAATCATCAAAACAATAAATAAGTTTTAAATATAAATGTAATGAAACAAAAATAAAAGAAAAGAATATAATGTGCAGAGGATTAGAAAATGTATGTACCAAATATTGAGATGAAAGCTGAATTATACATCGGGGGAACGGCTTTACAAATGTTGCTTCAAGTGATCAGCTCTCCTGAAACTAACACCACATTCTTGACAAGTGTTTTGTCGACCGGATCCCCTTTCACATGCTTCATAAGCAATATTATCCTCTTCCTCGGGCATTTTCATCTTGGAAAAGAGTAAAAAAAATATAATCAATAAATGTTAGATAATGTAGTACCCCAAAAACGATCATCGGATTGTCATTGCTGGATCAAGTTTTCGCCAATAACATTTAAAAATATTGTTGTTGTCAACCCAATAAAAGCCACGATAACCATGGAAACAGCTTTGGTCATATTCCATAAGACCGGAAAAGGAAAACATACATGTGATGCTGCAGATATATGAAGATACAAAGGCTTTTCACCATCAGACGGTGCATTTGGTAGACGGTACTTGCCCCTACAAAATCAACCAGGAAATTCATCAATGAAATCCAGAAAAGATAACAGTAAAAGTATCTTCTCCATTGCTTAAATGGCAGACAAACCTAGTAATCACCACAGCACCAGTGGACTTTTGAATCTGCAAGATGAAGAAAATAGATGCTATAAAATACAGAAAAAAAATGACTACCTTCCAGATATATACATACATGTGTGTGTATACTTACTTCTTCCTGAGTCTGGCGCTTGGTAAGCTTGTGCCTAATAGAAGCCTCAGCATCATTGATTACAATCTCTCGTGCTATTGTTAACTCTTCATGCTTAGGCTGGACGGATAAGAAAAGAAATGAATCTGGTTTAGTAAATATATATATGATTGAAATAAAGCTTGTACATAAAGCCGGCAGCAGCTTTGGACTCTATTGGAACCTGAGAATCTCAATGCGGAACAGTTGAACAAACTAATGGCAAAATGAAAATAACGACCAGAGAATGATAAGGGCATTTACTTTTTTGCTATACGATTTCAAGAACATAGCAGCTCGCAGCTCATTAAAGAACCCAATAGTTCACTGGATATATCATCTATCTCAAATGCATAAAGTTACAGCTAATGTAACAAAAAAGGTTGACCCTAAAAGTGCAAGAACTGTTACTTGATTTAGTTTCGCCACTGCTGCAGTTTGTTGAGGCGCAGAAAGCGTTTGCAACACGCATTTTCGAGTATTATGATGTGTAGGTCATGAATATTTTAATTGCACAATAAAAGTTATGGAAGGTGATGTGGCATTATCACAGCAATGAATAGATCAAATGACCAATAAAAATTGAGATAATGGATGATGTGGATTCTAGGTGGCTTCACCACAATCCTTTAAACATCTTTATTAATATATACTAGGTAATAACCCGCGCGCATCGCGCAGACTTTCTTTTTATCCTAATTTAGTTTATCTGATCCGTCATAATCCGCTATAAATTATTTGATTTTATGATGAAGGAGATGACTTAGTTTTTCATTTATGATATATCTTTCATAGTCTGATTTTTTATCTAGATACAAACTTGTGTGCATCGCGCGGACAACTATATATATCTAAATTTTAAATAATTTTATTATTATATTTAAAGTTTAATATAATATATTTGTTTTTGAATATAATTTATATAGTTAAATCAAAATGATAGATTTTTTTAAGTGTCGAGATGGGATAATACCTTTTTTACGGACATGATCATGAAGAATGTACATGTTTATATTTTTATAGGTTATACTATAGAACTATTTTTTGGAATATAAAATATCGAAATAAGGTGTTGAATAATTTTACGATTCGATAAAATAGATTCGATTCGATCAACTTGACATTCTAAATCTATATATTATGTTTTTGCAAACTAAGATTTGGTCATGTTTATACTTAAAAAATCTAAACTAAGATTATATTATATCATAATAATATTAGTTACACAACCCTTATGAAATTAATTCACTTTTAATTTAAATTTAAATATATATGACTTAGAGACTCATTTAGTTATTCATACTTGACACATCTATAAGGTCTCATAAACTATCAATAATATGAGTTATAACCTCAAATAAAGTGATATTTACCTGAAAATATATGTATAAATTTTAATTAATTTTATTATTAGTTTTTAAATTAAATATAATATTTTTTAAAAATTATAATTTATATTATTAAACCAAAATTAAAAATTTTGTGAAAGTGTAGGGATAACGTGATGATGTTTTTGTTTAGAGTATTTATATTTTATGGGTTATAGTATAGAATTCATTATTGAAATTTGGAATATCAAAGTAATGTTTTGAAAAAAAAAAATTATGATTCGATAAAAGATTTATCTTTTTGGCAATTTGAGTGTTATTTTAAAAAATTGACTATAGCAAGTTTGAAAAATATAATTTTAAACAAAAATATAAATTTAATTAGTATTAATAATACAATAATAATGTATTCAATTTAATAAACAATTCACAATAAAATATTGGTATGATGCTAAAATAATATAATCTCATTTATATTTAAATTTATAGATATTTATTTAATTCAATCAAATTCATAAAACATTATATGAGTCTTTTATTTGTTTTATTACATTTTAAGTCATTATATTTTTTTACAAACTAATATTTAGCCATTTTTTATCCTAAAAATTAAACACGTAGAGAGATTTAATGTACTCTTATCTGACCAACTAATGACTATACCTTATTTGTGTATTATATACATTTTATCATAATAATATTGATTTAGCAATCTTATGAATTCGACCCAATTATACTTTAAATAAATCTGAGTTTAAGATCATTTAGTTGTATCATTTCATCCAATTTGATCTATTTTGTTATATTTGTTTTTTTTTTTTTATCATTTTTATCATCCCAATTTGGTTTATCTGATACTACATGATCCGCTCTAAACTTTTCGATTATATGATTGACGAATTAATTTAGTTTTTCATACATATCTATCATCATAATGTAAATTATCCATCATATGAGTTAGGGACTAAAAATGATATTTACCGGACCCAAACTCTGATACTACTCAACCGAGCTGATATTCATTTGGAGCACGCATTTCAAGATTTGATCTAATAAATCTCTAAAAGGCCTTTAAATCAAAATTCCAATGACACCTAAGAGACTCATACCCCACCAAACTAATTGTCCATATTATCTCTTATCAAAATCTTAATAATTTCTACGATTTTTGTTAGTTCCGTTTCAAATTTATTCCACGACTTTTCAACTTAGTACATTGAAATTTTTATATTTTACGTGTTTATATTTTATGGATTGTAATATATAATTAATGATTAAAATATTGAAGTTAGAGTAATGTTTTGATAAATTTTATGACTTGACAGTAAACTGGCATTTGGCAAATGGAGTAGTACCTAAAAAATGATTTTTTAGACCCGAAAGTTTGAAAAGTATAGTTTCAAATAATAATATAAATTTAGTTATTGTAGCAATATAATAACAATGTATTTAATTTAATAAACATTTCACAATAAAATATTGTTATAATATTAAATATATATAATCTCATTAATATTTCAATAAACTCACAACGTATGTATTTATTTTGGTTTATGTCTGAATTTTTAGTCGATCTTTTTTTTTGTCATCTTGAAAATACTAATGTCAAACTATAAGATTACATTCTAAATTGAATATCTCATAGTTAGAAGATTTTTAATCAAAACTATATAGATATATTACTCTGAATAAACCATATAATTATCTATTTAAAACATCAATTAATAATATGTAAAGGTAAATATGTTCTATGACATTTTTCTGTTCAAAGACACCGTATCTTAAAATTTTATAATTCCAAAGTAGATTCAATATATTTATTATAAAATTATGTTGTATCATTTCATAAACTGATCTCAAATACCAGCACAACATATTTATTATAACAAATTATTTTATATATAAAAAGATTTGTATCTTCCTAAAATCTCAAAGGAAGAATCAAAACACAATATTTTTTAACTTTTTTTTGCAAGATCATGCATTTAGTAAAAAAAAAATAGAAACTCCATGGAAAAAGAGAAAAATGAACTAAGAGATAAGATTAAGAGATAAGACGTAAATTAATGCATTTGGATTTTTCAAGAATTTTAGATTAAAGATGATATTAGATTAAATATGTCACCTTTATAAGAGATCTACTAATGAATAAATGATCTGAAAAGACCAGTAATAAAATTCCGAATAAATTATGATAATGACAAAGAGAAACTTCTACTAATTAAATTTTGACAAAAATGGACAATTTCTGGATTAACAAAAAGCTAAACAATATAAATTGAATATCATAACTTGATTCTAGTGATGTTGGAACTATTGGATATCCATACAATCTATATTTTTAAAACCCGGAGTCAGCATTTCTTATTGAAATACCCATTTTAACAATATAAGAAAAAACGTATTTTTTATGTGTATATGTTTGTGGTGACTTGTTATCCAACTTCAACGCTATTGAGATCGTGTTCAAAGAACCAGATATGACCCAAATCTAATACAATCTAAACTGGTAAACATCAGTGACAAATGATCATTATATACCTTGTGAATATTTCAAATAATTGATAGATAAATATAGAGATACATTGAACATGAAATAGTGTCAAAACTAATACATTTTTAATTAAGACATTTAATAACACAAACGAATAATAAAAATGAGTGTAATTAATTAGAAACATTTAGAATAATAATTGAGGGAGCATATAGATATGAAAAGTGGCATTCTTCGGTTTAAACGGTAGTTTTATATATAAGATATTAAACATTAATCATAACAACATAGAAAAATACTTCCAAAAGAAATTGGTACAAATGAAATCACGTCTCTTCTTCCCTTTGAATCATCGTTGCCTTACTCTAAAATAATCTTTCCCTCCATTATCTTTTTGGGCTCGTAAAAATCCGTGTAGTGTCATACATTAAACAGAGAAAGCGGAAGAAAAAGAGAATAAATACCATGGTCCAACATAGTGAAGTATCGTTACATGATGAAAAAAATAAAGATTAAATTGATAGAACACCGAGAGTACATTATCACCATTTTATACTTATAGAATTTTTTAAATTGAAGTAATTAATATTCAATCAATTTAAAACTCAGTTTAACTAAATTATCATTTCCAAAGAACTAAAGCAACGATGAAATAATTTATTAATGAAAGAAGACTTTAAATCATCTTAAAGATTTAGTACATTCAACATGAAATAATATTTAAATAAATACATTTTAAAATATTGAACATGGAGAATAAAATAGTAGGAATTAGTGTAATTAAGAAAATTAAGAAATAATTGAGTAGATATATCTAGGTAGGATGTGTGTTATTTTAACGAAACTATGCCGACATCTCATTTTACTATTAGAAAAATTATAATCGTGAAACAATAAAGATAAGATTAATTTTATCATTGTACATCTAACAATTTTAGATTTAAAAGTGAGACTGTAACCCCATTGCCTTTTAAGTGCGTTCGTGGTTTATACTTATTAATGAATCATATATTGTATTTTTTGATGATCAATGTTTAATATGTTTGAAAATGATATATTCCTATGGCAGTTAATAAACAAATTTCGATATAGTGGTCAACCTCTTTTGCAAATATGTAAACAAACAGTCCAGTTATTTAATGTCATATAAATCATATTAAACCCTATTTGTTAAACTAAATAAAAAACAATTTCTTATAAGAAAATCCTCACATTTTAGTATAAATCAAATTAAACCTCTTTTGAAAATTAATTTGTTTTTTTTATCCAATCAAATTCTGCATCTGGGTAGTCTCTATCACTGTTAGATTTTTTTTAGAAATTATTAGAAATGATCATTTTTAATATTTATTATTACATATATAATATCTTGGGAATTTTAAGATTTATCTTTTAACATAAAATTTTAAAAGTTTTTCTGTCCATAATTTTAGATGTTTTGGTTTCGATAGATTTTAAAAGATTTTAAGATTTAATACATCAATTATTGTCATATAAAAAGATATATCCAAAACACTAACCATATCCGAAATCATTTGATTCTATTTTTAAAATTAACCAAAAATATCGAAATGCTATTTTGAAAACTATTTCATGGACAAACTAATAAACAAACAACCAATACTGCGTACAATATTTATAAAAATTATATATTGATTTTTTATTTCAAAATATACTAATATATAAAAAGATGTTTAAATGTTCAAAATAATATATATTTTCTTATTTTGATTATATATTTTATATTATATATATTATCAATAATAAAACTATCATAACATATGAAATAAATATAACTTTTACTAAGCGAGTATATTTAATTGATCGTTTTTTGTTGATTCAATGTAACATATGTAAATTAGATCTTATTTATTCTACTTAAAATTGTAATCCTTCAACTGATAGAAAAGTATTTTTAGGCTTATTTATAATACTGTATTATTTATTCGTATCTTTTTTTCCCCAAAGTAATTGTTTGATAGAAACTTATAAAGACCGATAAATAATAATAATAATTAAAATTCTTCACAATAGCTAACTGCATCATATTATATGTATATATATGTATGCAGTAACATGTATCTATAGAGTAATTTTATTTACAGCTTACAAACCATTTCATACGTTACCATTCTAAAATTTCAATAATACACCAATTAATTCTTTTGAATTGTTCGTGCCACTAAAAAAAATAATCAGTATGTATATTTCATAGATATATATATATACACTAAAATCATAGAATATGATATTATTATATAAAAAATGAAATTGATAAAGTTATCCTTTGTAATCTACATCAAACAATCCGAAAATAACAAAAAAAGATAACATACTCTCATATCCAGCTTGACATCCATTTTTTGAATAAGACTACTACCAAGCGTTTGTACCTATAAAAAAAAATAAAACAATGAAAGATTGTGTGTTTTGTTGATAACAGTCGTCAATTTATAGATAACTTAAAAAATTAATACATTTAACTTACAATAAATGATAAGATATTAAAATTCATTCTATACATTTAACTGGTAGAAAATAATAACTGATTACAATTGAATCGAATTTAAAGTAATTGAATCAGATTTAAATTAATTGAATCTACAAATTAATTGAATCGATCGACAATCGTGATCGATGCTTGTGATAGTGATTTAAGATAATGACCTTGCCAAAAGTCAAATGTTATAGACGTAGATTTTTTTAAAGTCTATATGATTTTCGTTTCAACTAAAAAAAATTAATAAATAAATATATTTAAATAAGAGTCATGGTATATTTCTGTATCACGCAATTTTTAGACAAATATATTGTCTTTGTGAATGCATGAAGAATTAATGAGTAACTTTTGATATTATCTATAAAAGAGAATTTATTATTAAATTTGTAACCTTAAATATTCTGATAACTGGACACGTGTCAACCACCGTAGAGTGAAACTTTACTTTTCTGATAATAATAATAATAATAATAATAATAATAATAATAATTAATAAATTCAACGTTACAAAATAAAATAAAATTAATGAATGTAAATTTAATTGAAATTTTTTCCTGCCACGTGTCACTCCCTCCTTCAACAACTATACTTTTATATATACTAGTTATTAACCCGCGCGCATCGCGCAGATTATAAATATATATAAATTTTTAAAAAAATATTATTGGTTTTAAAATTAAATATATTATATTTTAAAATTTATAATTGATATCTTTAAATCAAAGTGATAAATAATTTTTAAAATATCCAGATAACGATATTCTTTTTTCGAAAAGTGAATGTGAATAACATCTATATTTATATTTTTATGTGCTATAATATAAAATTAAGGGTTAAAAAAACAATACTGGTCCTACAATTTATTTTATTTTTCAAATTATATTTTATATTAGTGTATGATTTTTTTAAAAACTAAGATTTTATCATTTTTATACTAAAAAAATTTAAAACTAATATTATATCATATTTATACGTTATGTATATTTTATCACAATAATATTAGTTCAATAACCGTATAAAATGAATTCATTTCTAATTTAAATATATATGAGTTGTACCCTTATTTAATTAGGTCTTTTTCCTTAGTTCCATTTGTATTTTGTTAAATATATGTATGTATGTATATATGTATGTATGTATGTATGTATGTATGTATGTATGTATGTATGTATGTATGTATGTATGTATGTATGTATGTGTATATATATTTATATAATTGCATATATTTACATATGTATATGTATGTATGTATATATCTATTAATGTGTCTATGTATATATGTGTGTGTGAAAATATATATTCATAGGTAGTTGTAGTTCAGTCGGGATAAACATTACTTTTGGTTAGATTTTTAATTAAAAGTACTCTAATTATTAAAAAATATTGTTTATTTTTTTCTAATTATAAAAGTACACTTTGCAAACTATTAATATTAGTGATTTATAATTTGTATCAATATCATTATTATTGTTAGTATTTATTTACTTCTATTTCAATAAAAAATAATGATATTTGACATAGAATATACAAAATAATTATAGAAAAGGAATAAACATATGTCAGGGATAAAGACGTAAGTAAAAGTTTATCTTTCGAATAACGATTTAAATTTCATAGTTGAATAATGTTACATGACCATGATATGACCTAGAAATATGATATAAAAATAATGTATGATATACATTTTTAAGATAAAACATAATATATAGAATAATAAATAAATAAATAAATTCAAATTTTGAAAGAAAAAAAATATTTTTGATTTAAAACGTATAAACCAAATTTAATTGAAATTCTAAAAATTAAATGGAACTAATTTAAACTATATTAATATTCATTATAAAATTAATAGATAAAATTAACATCAATCTTGCAAATTAAAGTAGGAAAGGTGATGGAGAAGAAATGGAGAGATTGATCAAGTGTGGGAGAGTAGAAACGACTCGGTTGAACGTAGCCAAAGGAGACTTCGGTCATGCAGATCGACCATGTAAGAGTGAGAGCATGTGGACACAAAGTAGATGAGCTCAAACCAGGGGTTCTAGCCAATATGAAATGGGTTAGTTAGAGAGAAACACATGGTATGCCCGTAATCACTAATCAGGACAGTTGTTTTAGTTAGCGTGACCTAGTAGTGTCATCGTACATATTCTCTTTTGTTTTTTTATGACTTTGCATATTTCAAGATAGGAAAATAAAAAAAGCTTTGCCAGCTTCTAGAACTCGATCTGGTGCCGGTACTAAGAGAAGTCGGACATGAAGTACCTTAAATCGTATACTATTAGAGCTACCAACAAAGTTGTCTGAAGTATTCACATATTGTATTTGAGTTTTTTTTTTAAATATTTTTGAATTAAATGATATATTTGTTTAGATTTATATATTTATTTTACATGTTTTTGAGTTGAAGTGTTAATATATATATATATATATATATATATATGAATTCCCATTTACATAAATTTTTTATAGTTATTTTTGTATTTAAATTTATATTAGAGGTTTGGATTTAGAACTTTAGAAATTTATTATATAACTTTTGTTTTGTTTTTTCTATGTTATATATTTGATTCACTTTCTAAAATTTTATTTATTTATATTTACATGATATATTCCCTTAAAAAGTTACTAACTACCATTTTAGATATCATTTTCTACAATTAAAAAAATAGACAACTGAAAAAACGTCAATTTCTTTTTCTCATTGTTAATATTACATAGATAATCAAATTTTATATATAAAATAGAGGTTGACGTTTCAGTATTATATCTCATAATCGAACCACACAGAACCGAAATGCACCGTTTCCCGAACCTTCGAAATTTCTGAGTTCGTATTTTTTTAGAAAACCGAATTTTTTAAAACCGAACCAAACCAAAATTTTCAAAAATCCAAAAAACCAAAAAATTGTTAGGAAAATTTAAATTTGTTTTAATAAAAATCAAACCAACCGAAACAGAAACTGAACCAAACTGAATATAAAATAATAATTGAAGACATATAATTGTAAAATCGAATGAATCGAACCAAACAATTTCTAAATCAAACCCAATCCGAATGTCGAACATCCCTAAAAAATAAGTTATAAACCAAAATTAAATACCTAACTTTATCACTAAAATGTATGTAGACGTGTGTTTATATAATCATCAAACATTTTCTATACAATCAAGATTTGTTTTTTATTGTTGGGCTCGTTTTGTAATGATGTCAAAGAGGACAAATAATTTTTTTTTTGTTTCACAATATTCATTTGGTTTTGAAATACGAAAATCTTCTCCTTTGTTATTTGAGGCAATGGGACCTATCGATAAAATTCATCAGGTGCTTGTAATATTAAAATTCCCTTGGTCATTAAGCTGTGACCTATAGATAATATTACTTTTTTATTATGTGATCTCATTCTATAGTATAAACACAAATAATACACATAATACTTCGATTTCTATGGATTTTTCATTTTTTTTTAGATGAATGTGATTGTATTACTTCCAAAAACCGTGTTTTTTTAGATGAATTTATTTCTTCGATATAATACGGGGTTTTTTATCACGATTATATGAAAGGAACATACCCATTTCGCTAACTTCAATTTAGTACTGTTTGGTCCAATTTACTTCGATTTCATTACGTGGTTGAATAGTACATGTTTTTTTTACTCTAATAAAGTTGTATCTGAAACTTCAGCCCGACTAATCTAGACCCGACCCGGGTCGCACACGTAGCTATGGTGGATGAATCTCCCAACAGCAGTGTCTGCATACACCAAGATTCGAACTCGAGACCTACTTAAGCGAGTCCAAGTCACATACCACTTGGATTCGATCTTTGGGTTCTGTTTAGTCCGACTTTATTATTTAATCCAAACTGTAATGACCCGAGGCCGCTACGAATTGTCGAAACTGCCCTCACACAGCAACCCGAGACCTTTCAGCGTGTTTTGTCCTCACTCGCACGCATACCGAGACACTTCCCAGTAGGTCACCCATCCTGAGATTGCTCCAGAGCCAACACGCTTAACTTTGGAGTTCTCTCGGGATAGTCAACCAAAAAGGTAGGTGCACCTTGTTGCTATGAGTAGCTCAACTAATTCTTTTATGTTATCTTAGACTGTATAGTCCCATACCTACACAGCCCTCGGATCTCTCTCATTCCGGTGTGTTCGATTCATCCCTGTACCCCCTACCCAGAAGCTCGTCAAGAGCCGCCCCTTGTCCGTGCCTCTGCACCGGCAATCACTCCCCGCCCTCCTACGGTACTCTGGGTTGTCACACAAACTATATTCAATCAAATGAAAATTTAAAAAAATAAATAAAAGGCACTTATTTGAAAGAGAAAAATATTTCAAGCCCCTGATGAATTTTAACAATAGGCCTCATTCACTTTAAATTTCGGTAAATTAGAAAACATTAAAAAAAAACAGAGAACCACATCAGATTACAGAAGAAGAAGAAAGACAATTTTGAGATTCTTGTGAGATTCACGTTTTCAAGGCGCTTCCACTCCCCCACTTCAAGAGAAACAACATGGTATTGGGCTTTTCTAAAATAACATCGCTTATATTTCAATCATATGTAGTCTTACATTTGTGACGACTCAACAGAAAAAATGTAAAAAAGTGAATACGGTTGATCAGCCTAAACTATTTTGATAGATATATTAATTAAAAAAATGTATATATAGGATATAAAAAAGGACACGGATTATTTTCCTATAAAAGAATATGTTAGAAGTATATTAATAATTCAATATATTTAACTTTTTTTATGAAATATATATGTTTAATTTATTAGAATAAATAAATGTTTAATTTAATACAATAAATCAAGTAAAAATATAAATCAATGTAAGTTAATGTACTATACATTCATATATAAGGTATATCGTTTTTGGTAGTTGAATTGAAATTAACCAGGTTACATGAAAATACTATATTCTTTAGAAACTTTAGTTAAGTTATATTCCTTGGAAAAATTTAGAAATTAACAAATGCAAAACAAATTAATGTAGATTAAAATGAATGTACTAAGAAGGAAAAAAAACATGGACATGGATCAATTTCATCTTCCCGTGTCATCGTCGCAGTAACGTACGACATCATCTTAGACTTTTCATAGTCACCACGATTAGATAGACTGCAAGCAAGAGACCTCTACATGACAAAAAGAAAAAATTACTGTCAGATGTGAGAACATATAGGGTTTTATGTCATGTCCTTCACAAAAATTAATTTATAAAAAAGACATTCCTATGAAATTTCAAAATATAAAAAAAAAAAAAATACTAAGTGCATAATCAAAGATTTATATACCATAATCTTGGGTCATTTATGTTGATGGGATCAACAACCGTTACTAAAATGGCATACTAAAGAATGACATTGTATGAGAGAACATAATAATGACCAGAATAGAAAAAAGATTTAGATGTTTGCAAGTTAGTTTGTGGGTTACACAAACTGTTGTCGAGGAACATGCCTTTATATAGACGAAAAATAACATTGAATAACGTAAGAACATGTATAGTGAAAATGAATGCTATTATGAAAATTAGAGACATTGAATACAATGAATAGAAGAATTAGCGTAATCAGAAAAATTAGAGAAATTAATGAAGCGATAGATATAACCAAAATAAAAAATTGTATATATAGGATATAAGAAAAATAAGGCATATATAACATAAGAGTATTAATTCTATACATTTAACTTTTCTTATGAAATATATATATTTAACTTAAAATAATAAATAAAGTTACATTAAAATTAATTATATCTAGTTATTACATACGTGAACATCTTCATTGTATCATTATCCCATTGTATGTATGCAGTAAATCTGTATGTATGTAATAAATCTTTAAATTAATATAAATTATTGTAAAGAAAATTATTTTCTATACGTGTTTATATTCAAAGGTATATAATTAATGAGTCTTAAATTGTTTGAAAAACCTTTTATATTCTAACTAATGAGATACGTGTCATGCCCATGTTAATCTAACTGTACTTTTATACATATGATAAGATAGATTTGTTTTTGGAACATTTAATTACTTTTCCCAAAATAAAATTATCCCAAACAGTAACTATTATACATGCATATATTTTATGTGTGTATATGTATGCATGTATCTTCGCCTCGTTCCACGCAAGAGGATCATGTTGGTGGTGTGTGTCACGCCATTTCTGGTTATATAAAATCGAAACACATCATTCTCTTCCAAATTTCATACTTTGAGTTTTAAATATATATTTTTTATACTCTCGTATTTTTATGGGATTTTTATTGATGGATATGGAGATTAGATTTATCAAATACAAAAGACAAACATATTTTAAGATAAATAAGGGTGCGTAGAATTGCTAATTACGTTAATTAAAATAGTGTTGTTATATATATATAATAACATATCAATCCCTTTCATTCATTAAAAAAACATTTTTTTTTTCAAATATCACCGATTACATTAAAATCGCAATTAAAACATTTTTTTAAATAGCAATATGACACGTAATCCATAGGAAAGAGAAGATACGAGGTTCTTAACACATGGGCCCAGGCCCAAATGATTAGGAAAGAGGCCCAATAATAGACGGGGCTCACAGAATCCTCCTCCAACAATGGTGGCTTATCCTTAAAGTCCCAACCTTTCTGAGTTCCTGTCCTTTTTGCCACTCTCTTCGCAAATGGAATGGAATTTCGAAACATCATCTCTCCGATTTTGTAAGAAAATATGAATTTGTTCTGTAATTCAATCGATACCCTTTTTCTAAAACCCCTTCTTCCCCACAAAAATCACTTCCTTTCCATATCCTCCGATGCACCGGCGACTCTCCGAAACCCTAATTTCGCCTCCGCCGCACGAACCCGGCGATGTCAGATCAAAGCGTGCTTCTCCTCCGCGTCGTCGTCGGAGATCGACATGGTGAGGAACAAGGAAGGAGTCTTCACTCCCAAGGAGAAAAAGGTCGTCGTCCTGTGGGACCTCGACAATAAGCCGCCACGTGGCCCTCCGTTCGCCGCCGCGACAGAGCTCCGGCGAGTCGCCGAGAAACTCGGTCGGGTCGTGGAGATCTCCGCCTACGCGAACCGTCACGCCTTCACCCCCCTGCCGCAGTGGGTGGTGGAGGAGCGGCGGGAGAGGAAGCAGCTCGATATCCTCGAGCGCAAAGGCGTCGTCAGATCGCCGGATCCGTACATCTGCGGCGTCTGTGGCCGGAAATGCAAGACGAACCTCGACTTGAAGAAGCATTTCCGGCAACTCCACGAGCGGGAGAGGCAGAAGAAGATGAATCGGATGAAATCTCTGAAGGGGAAGAAGCGGCGACAGTACAAGGAACGGTACATAAACGGGAACGACAAGTACAACGAAGCGGCGGAGAGTCTTACATTTAAATAAGTAAGGTGGAGGACAAGCCACAGGCGGCGGATTGGGCTCTGAAGAGGCAGATGCAGCACTCGATGACACGTGGCATCGACTGGTTGGTTCTGGTCTCCGACGACAGCGACTTCTCCGACATGCTTAGGAAAGCCCGAGAGGCGAATCTCGGGACGGTGGTTATCGGCGACGGGGGAAGAGCCCTTGGTCGTATCGCGGATTTGTGGGTCCCGTGGAACGGAGTGGAGAGCGGGGAGATAACGGAGGCTGATTTGGTTCCGAGTGATCGGAGAATCTTCGACGGCGACGGAGATGGAGATTCCGGCGATGGGTTGTTTTCGATTTCGTATTACGATGATGGGTTTGGAGAATTGGAGAGCGACGGGTTTGGGAGTTTTAGGGTTTCGGCGTTTTCAGAGGATGAATGGATGGAGGATGAAGACGATTACATGTTGAGTGATGATGATGATGATGATGATTTATAGTTGTTATTTTGTTTCTTAAAATTGAAATCGATTTGTGTAAGCACATCGATGTTACATTCTTGTAGCCTTTGTTTAATTAAACCAGATATATACTATCAATCTATATAATCTTATTTTTTGAAAATCTACATATAAAACAAAAAGAAAAAATCCATAAAAATTTTTGAATTTGTAAAATGGTTTAAAATAAATTTATAAATTTTTTGCCCTAACAAATTTATTTATAAATTTATAAAACATGTTATTATAATTTTTAAATTTATAAAACATATCATCATAATTCTCAATTTATATATTAATCAATATCGTTAAATTTTTTTGTAATACGGAATAACAAGTTTGGAAATTATAATTACACATTTCACAAATTCGAAAATAAATTTATCTAAAAAAAAGTTAAAAAATTTGTTTTAAGTATTTTTTCTGATTTTAGTCTAAAATAAATGACAACATATAGTCGTTTTGGGATTCAGTTTGGTATTTACTTCATTTGGTTCCAAAATGGATTATTCGGTTGTACAATAATTTTACTAAATTAGAATCGAATTGGTTTGTTTTGGTTTATTCGAAAAATGGTTTATTCGATTTTACAAAAGTCATAATTTAATTTTTATCAAATGATAAATATTATTGAATTTGTTTCAAATCAATTTAGATTTGGTTCCGATTTGAAACTGAATTCTTGAACCAAAATGCTCATCGTTGTAACAAACCAAATATTAGTTTTGGTCCTGGTATTTTTTTTTTATCTTTACCAACATTATAGATGAAAGTTGAATATCTTATTGACGGAAAATCGACTATTTTTTTATCAACGATGAAAAAGTAAATTCATACCATTCAACGAAACAAGAATTCCTAAACTGATTCTATTTCTTTGATACACAATAGGGGTGGACGATCGGTTCGGATCGGGTTATTCGGATTCGGTTATTTCGGGTTCGGATTGTTCGGGTTTGTAATATTCATATCCAATCGGATATATAATCTTAATCGGTTCGGTTCGGGTTTGGTTCGAGTTTTTTCGGGTTCGGTTCGGGTTTATCCAAACAAATAAGATGAGATATCAATCAATTTTGTGTAAGGAGCAATGCCATCATTTGGTTCATCATCATATATGAAATTCATATCCATATCAATATCTTCCACACTACTTGACTGATCCATATACTTGGGAAAAGATGCTAGTGAAAGATGTCCAACACGTCCTTTCAAGTCATAAACGAAACAATAGATTCAATTACCACAAACAACCAATCCATGCAGAAGTACTAGTCCTAAAGGACTTCCATGATCATGACGATGATAACATGGAATTTCCACATGCACCAGTTCAAAAAACATACTTTTCAAATACTCAGACAACTATGTTGACAGTGGATTGATACGAGAGGAAGACCAACAAAATGAAAAATAGATGACAATCTATACTTGCAGTCAAATTATATCTCAAGAAGAACCAAGGTACCTACAAATCGACTACAGAGAGAAAACCATTAAGGAGGCCTAGCGACCGATCAGCAACAGCTTCGGTCTCCATGTCCAAAGCAGCAAAGAGGTCTACTGTGACATCTCCTGGCTTTTCGTCTTCCATAAGGTCCTTTCCAGTAGCAGCAAGATTTATTTTTCTAATTTTATTGGCCTTATAAAAGAGAATGAGAGAAGATGTAAGCATAAGAAAAATAATTAACCTATGAAACAGAACTTGTAAATCCCAGAACATTGCAAGATCATTGGCTCCTAGTCCCCTTGTATCCGTTTTCATCCATATTTGAAAAGGCAAGATGAACAGATAACCTCCATAAAAACAATTCATGAAGTTTGTTCACTTTTCTTCCCAGGAAAACGAGATTAAAGGCACATAACTTAGGACAGATCAATGTAAAATAATAAAACACACCTCCTCAAAGCTATTCATACTTGCAGAAAACACACCTCCTCAGCTTTGCAGAAAAAGCATTATAATGCTTAGCTCATGGCAGGCCGAGAACCAGAGGCACAGACCGATGACACTCGATAGCAGAAAACTTAGCTCAGGAAAGGTGATCGGCAATGGCAGAAAGATGACAGACAGGAGACTCGGCTTCGATCACAAAACTCAGACCGACGACACTCGACAGATTCAGAGACCGAGAATCCCAGAAATCGACGGAGAAGAGAAGCTCACACCTCGTCGGAGATGACAAACCTGTAGAAATTTGCGGAATAATTTTTATTGATAGTCAAAATAACATATAAATAGATGAGAGTCTTACATTTAAATAAGTAAAGTACACATAATAATAAATATTTCTAAATATATATTTTCCGGATTTGATAAGATCTCCATTATACGATATATCTCGTAATATTCTTCAAAATCCGGTATATCTCAACATCCCCCTTCAAGTTGGAGCGTGGAAGATCATGAAATGCCCAACTTGCTGAAAAGATGATCAAACGCATGCCGCTTGAACCACATCACCTTGCAAACTTGTGTCAATCATAACTAAAAAAAATCAAACAAACGACTGCGCTGCAACTTTGGCACCACGCACAAAAGAATCGTTTGATGATAACAAAAAAAGGGACGACAATCGCGGTGCAGAAAGAAGTCTCGAGAATAACTCTGATTCATCCGAGATTGAAAGGCAACTACGCGAAAACGTTTAATGACAACAAAGTTTTTGGCAAGAATAAGATGATTGGCGGTTAAGCGAATAATCCTTAGAAACATGTGGGATTATGAGAGAAAATAAAAAAATAAAAATAAAATGACTCTCTTATTCTTAATAAAAAAAAACTCGAAATGATATTACCACTGGATCAGTATATCATCATCTTCATCTTCACTCTCATTGTCGATCATCATTTTTATAAAAAGAACAACAAACTAGAAAAGAACCAGGCTCTGATACCATGTAGAAATTTGCGGAATAATTTTTATTGATAGTCAAAATAACATATAAATAGATGAGAGTCTTACATTTAAATAAGTAAAGTACACATAATAATAAATATTTCTAAATATATATTTTCCGGATTTGATAAGATCTCCATTATACGATATATCTCGTAATATTCTTCAAAATCCGGTATATCTCAACAAAGACTCAGAGCTCGACGGAGAGAAGCCCAGAGCTTGACGGAGAAGACAAGCTCAGACCTTGTCGGAGAGGAGAAACCAAGACTCAGAGCTCGACGGAGAGAAGCCCAGAGGTCGACGAAGAGGAGAATCGCGGAGCTCGCCGGAGAAGACAAGCTCAGATCTCGACGTCGATTGAGAATCTCGGCCCTCGGGTTCGAAGAGATCATGGAAACAAATAAGCAGAGGGTTTGGCAGAGTAGGAGCTTGGTGGAGCTGGCCGGGGCTGAAACTCGATACATGGAGGCTACAGAGGAGGAGTCGAAGGAGGCAGATGAAAAACGATTATAGACCCAGGTTAGTAACCCTAATTAATCACAAAGTTTTAATTTATTTCGGTTTAATTGGATAACTGAACCGATCGGTTATTTACCCAAACCGAACCGATCCGATCGGTTATAGGGATATACTAACCATCGGTTATTTAAGTAAAACCCGAACCGATCCGAAACCCGATTAATCGGTTCGAATTTATCCGAACCCGATTATCCCGATCCGAATGCCCACCCCTACATATCAAGTACACTTCAAACCTTTCCAATTAGCATTAAACCCATCTAATTTTATTTCCTCTCAGTAAAACTCCAGTATCACAAGAAATTCTATCAGCTACAAACACTTTGTGTGCAGCGCACACCGTTATCCTAGACCACGTCTAGGCCAGTGAGCGGTTCGTTCTGTTACTTAAGACTAGAGCTGGGCGTTTCGGTTCGGTTCTTCGGAACCGGACCGAACCGAACCAAAAAAACGGTATTTTTTCCGACCCGAAACCGTTCTTAATTCCCGAACAGGACCATTTTTAGAGAACCGAATTTTTCCGAAACCGAACCGAACTGAACCGAACTTTAAAAATCCCGAAAAACCGAATATTTTTAAAGAAAATCTATCCTTTTTTTAATAAAACCCGGAACCGAACCGAACCGATACCGAAACCAAACCGATACCGAAACTAAACCGAACCGAATACAATATAAAAACCGATTGGTATCTATTTTTGTAAAACCGAAAGAACCGAACCGATCAATTCCCGTCCCGAACCCGAACCATTTCCCGAAACGCCCACCCCTACTTAAGACTCCCCTCAGATCTACCTCACTCTCTCAGAAGTCACCCACCAGTGTTTCCCGTACATATAACTCTCATCAAGATCACAAACTCAACTCTCACGAACAATAATCTCGGCAACCTCTTATATAATAGAGTCTTCAGCATATATACACTTCTTTAAGTGATTCTCTCAATATCTTCCGAATATATGCTTTGCCTTTTTCTTGATTGATGCGAATATCTTCTTTTCTTTTATTGCCTCTTTCCTTTTGTGCTTCCTAGATTCATCTTCATACTTTCATTTGTCGATTTGAACCTTCTAAACGCTGAATATGCTATTTCATTGCGTTAACATTCTTCCCCCTTTTGACTTTCTACTTAGATACACTCAAACTCACAGAACACATAATCGCAATTCATAGCAACCATAATATGTCTAACCATTAAGTTCAACAAACCAGAAAAGAAGCAAGGAAAGAACAACATTAGAAAAATGGAAACACAAAAGACGGATCGCACAAGATGGATAGAACAAGGCGACTTCATTATTGGTGAAGTGTTATTCACTCAGATCTTCAGTATGTTCTTCAGGGTCCACTTCCTCAGGCTTACTTAACACTTCGTCTACCACTTTTTTTTCCTTTGTCTTAAGCACTTGACGAGGGTGCTCCGCCTTTAATTTCTCCCCCTGTGTGGGTAAGCAAAAATTCAAAATATTAGAATGTGAATATTCAGAAGACATACCTCAGTGAAGTGAGTTGTCTAGCCATTACTCTGAAACTCCTCCCAAAGAGCATGTTGTTGGACACGAATCTGAGCTATAATCTTGGTGTTCTTCATGTTCGACTGTTCCACTTGAAGAAACAGCTTGTCATGTTTCATCAGGAGAGTGAAGGTTTTTTGCAAAGCTGTGCCCGACTCATCCTAGTCTATTGAATTCTGATTTCAATAACCAACGGTCGTTGAACTGTTTGAGTGATCTCCGATTTAGCAAGTACTTCTGGACTTTAACGGACAATCATATTCTGAATAAGACATGGATGAGGCAACATATACCGAACTCGCAGATCAACAACTCTAGAGAGAATGTGGCTATAAATGATTCGTCACAAATCAACCTCCTCTTTCCCAACAGCTTAAAGATGAGAAGAGCCATTTCATCTTGTATCACATCAGTGTGTCGTGTAGGCAACCAGTTGAATTTTCCTACTAACTGCATCACTCGGCTTTCGAACCTCAGACTCGCAATGGGAATTTTTCCATTCCTTTCAAGAACATACTCTCCAGTGAGAGCTACTTATGTATCCTCAAGTGTAATCCCCTCTGGAAGATCTTCTAATCCTTGCTCTGAGGTGTCCGGTGTGCCAAACATCTTGTTGATAAGTGCATACGAGAATTCAACAAATCTTCCTCTCACAAAGGCCTTGTGATACATTGAATCTCCATGAATTTCAGTACTCTGTATAAGATTCGCATAAAACTCTCTGACAAGCACCTTACTAAACGCACAAGCATAGATCATTGTGCCTGTAAGTTGTCTTTCTTCAAATAAATCCCAAACATGGTTTTTGCGAAAGTCCATGACATTAACATTTCTCTCATCAATCACATCCACTCCTTTAAACTTGTCAAACCTCTTCTTAGTTTCCGTAGATAGAAATTTATCAAAGAGAGGTTTAAGAGCCTAGTCACCTGATTTACTGGATAGAATAGATGGTTCTAATGGACCTTATGTCTCAGTTCCTTTACCTTTCTTAGAGATTTTTCTTCTCTGAACTCTCTGAGTGGTAGTGGAAGTTTCTTTCCCCTATGTTGAAGTAGTTTTGTGCTTCCGAGTTGCCTTTCGTGCCTTAGCTTTCTGTTGTAAGACAATCAATGGACTATCAGAATCAGCTGAAATTATAGAGGCAGGAACAGGTATCTCTGGTGCACGCGATTGAGTCTCAGTTTCACCCTCCTTCTCTGTTTCATCTTGTATTTCTTCCAGAGCTTCAGTAATGGTGCGTTCATCACTTATACCATCCCTTTCCTGTGCACATTCACCGATGGTCTCCTTGACATCATCCTCTCCTTGATTACCACCTTCTTCTGGATTGTTCATATCAGGTATCACTGATGCTTGTTCTTGTACATGAGAGACTATTGGATGAGATTTAGGAGGTATAGGGTTAAGGTCTGGATTCTCAAATACAATTCCACCTTCTATTGATTCCTCATTTGGTTCAGTCTCCTTCTGTACTTCTTCCTCTGCCAAATCCTCCTCAGATTGAACTTGACCCTGCCCTTCTTCATGTGATTCAGACTCCGCATGTGTTGTTTGTTGTGACGGGCCTATTGTTTCCCTCTTAGATTTTGTTTTTCTCCTTTTCTTCTGAAGTGGAGCCACATCTGAATTTAATTTCTCTTCTGCCCTTTTTCCTTGTATCGCACCTGTATCCATAATCTCAGATTCCTCGACAATTCCAGGGAGTATAGGGTTACCTGATTCGAGAGTGCTTTTGGCAGCGTTCCGTGTATAGCGACGTTCTCCTTGTCTGAAGATCTTCCCTGATTTCTTGTTCTTAATTTTTAGAGAAAATTTCTGAGAGAAAACTTTCGAAGTCGAACCGCTAGAGAGTGAACAAGACTTGAAGATGTGTGAGGTTAGAATGCGAGAAATTAGGGAACGTTCATAAACTGCTCATTTAATCACAGAAAATTCAAATTTTAAAGAAAAACCTTAATTATTTTTCAATTTCTGTTCGGAGATAATTTAGCATATTCACATCAGCAAAACCGCTCAAATAATCACAGGTTATTAAATGAAAAACTTAAACAAAATTGACAGAATCACATTCGCATGAGGAAGTCAAATAATTAGGTCAAGAAATCCTGCCACGAAGATAATCAGGTCTTGGAGATGGATCATACAGTCAGTTGTATTTCACACAGTCTCAGAAGCTTCTCAACCAAGAATTACAAACTATTGAAAAAACAAGAATTCCCAAACTGATTCTATTTCTTTGATACTTGTCAAGTACACTTCAATCCTTTCCAAGTATCACTCAACCCACCCAGTTTTACTCCCCCTGAGTAAAATCTCAATATCACAAGAAATTCTATCAGCTACAAACAGTGGCGGACGTATAAAATTATTCAACTGGGGGCAATTTTATTTTTATTATAAACAATATTAATTTTATGGTGGCATTATACGGTTTTATTCAAAATTTTCTATAATTTGTGAAAAATAATATTTTTTAATTGGTTGAGTGGGGGCATGTGCCCCCATACACTTATACGTAGATTCGCCCTTGGCTACAAATACTTTGTATGCATCACACACCCCGTGTTACCCTAGATCACGTCTCGGCCAGTGAGCGGTTCGTCTGTTACTTAAGACTCTCCCTCATATATACCTCATGTTCTCTCAGAAGTCACTCACCAGTGTTTCCTGTACATATAACCCTCACCAAAATCACAGACTCAACTCTCACAAACAATAATCTCGACAACCTTTTCTGTAATAGAATCTTCAGTATATATACAATTCTTTATATAAGTGATTCTCTCAATATCTTTCGAATATGTGCTTTGCATTTGTCTTAATTGATGCAAATGTATTCTTTCTTTTTATTGCCTCTTTCTTTTTGTGCTTCCGAGATTCAACTTCATATTTTCATTTGTCGATTTGGACCTTCTAGATGTTGAATATACTATTTTCTTACTTTAACAAATAGGATAAATAGTAGGATGACAATTTTAGTTATTAACGGAATAAGTGAATTAGATGAAAAAACCGATAATTTGTTTGGAAAACTGAGTTGTTTTTCAATAAAAAAAAACCAAATTCGAATTGAACTGAAATGATTCGAAATAAATATAAAAAACTAATGGTTATAATTTTTTTATAACCAAATATAAGCGAAGTGAACCGAAATGGCTACCCTAATGAATATGTATGTCTAATCGATCTCACAAAAACGAAAAAATCTAAACATACAAATCAGACTTCAAAAAACCAAAACATTCGAATTAACAATTGCATGCTGTTGTAGGAGTGATTGAAACATACATATCTATCTAATTTCAAAATCCCCGTAGACTTCCCGAAATTCCGGTTAATCAGCAAAATTTCCGGTACAGAGAGAAAACCGGAGGAATTTGTCGGGTAGTGGGAACCGTAAAGGATGAGATTCCACGTCGGCAGGCCAAATGTCCACGAGCCGCTTCTTGCGTTCACCTTTTCCATCTCTCAGACGCAAGCGGCCATTTTCAGTCGCTTCAGGACTTTGCACTAATTCCGATTCATTTATTATTTACAATTTTTTTCCACTCAAAATATATTTAATTCCCCCCACGATTTAGATCTTGATGGGACGACCTCTTTTTAAAATATTTAGTTTTTTGGATTTTGGGTTTAACCTTTTTACATATTTTGTTAAAAAAATCTTGGTTTTTTATAATAAAAAGGTCACGTTTCATATAATTTTTTCATTAAATAAATGGGTTTAGAAAACTTTGGGTCTGCCAATTGCAAAGAAACCTAAATATTAAAAGTTTGAATGAAAGATTTTTATAGGAGTTTGGCGTGTTTTAATAATTGTGAAAATCAATTCCACATAATTAAAGATTGTATTATAACCCCAATTAGTCGTGAGGCTAATTTGAAGGAGATTGTGGTAAGTGATGGGTTATGTCGGCTAAATATGGCTTTTATAAATTAAAAGGGTAAAATATTATATATATATATATATTTATATATGTATATATAAATAATCGTGGCGGTCGAGCCACAGACGTCATTTGTAGCCGCCAAACCGGAAACTCATCCTTCTTTTGTCTCATCCTCATCTCTATATATATACACATACGCAAACACATACAGCAGCAGCAGCAGCGATGGGGGCGGAGAATTTTCCGGCGAGTTCCGCGGCGGGAAAGGGGAAGAGGGTGCGGCGGCGGAGCCAGAAGGAGAGGCCGTACAGAGGGATAAGGATGAGGAAGTGGGGCAAGTGGGTCGCCGAGATCAGGGAACCGAACAAGCGGTCAAGGTTATGGTTAGGGTCTTACTCCTCCGCCGTCGCCGCCGCCAGAGCCTACGACACCGCCGTCTTCTACCTCCGTGGCCCTTCCGCCAGACTCAACTTTCCCGACCTCATCTTCGCCGATGACGGCGGCGGCGGCGGAGAAGTGGGGGACATGTCGGCCGCAGTGATACGGAAGAGGGCGGCGGAGGTCGGAGCCAGAGTCGATGCGGCGGTCCGGTCAGGACAAGCGGCGGAGTCCGCCGCGCCGTGGAGGACGGCGGAGAAGCCTGACCTGAATAAGTTGCCGGAGGCCGGAAGTTATGAGGTGGGGGTTTAAATTAATAAAAAAAACCCATTGATGTAAAAAAAACTGGTTATGTCGATTCGGATCTTTTAGGGTTTCCAAAGAATCTGGACTTCTGCATGTACCCAGTTAGGGTTTTCATAGAGATAAGTAGTTGGGAGTTGTATATGTATAGTTTGGTCGGATATATCATATGCCCGGAAACGGAATCTTGTAAGACGAGGTTCTGTTTAACCCGAGGCAAACTAGCTTGGAATAAATACATATATATATATATAGAAAATGGTTATATATGAAATTTTTATTTCTGACATCTTATATCATACGGACGGATGATTCGATTTACAAATTTGGTAGTTTACAGCTTCTACCGGTTCTTTCGAATCTCTTTATCAATGGATTCTTGGGAAATTTGTACGTTAATTCGGTATTTTATATATATATATATATATATATATACACACACTTTGTCTATTTCATTTTTTTTCTTTCTGGTTTCGTAATAGTACTATGGCTGTTTTTTTTTGTTGTATAACCCATGAAATAGTCAACAAAACGACTGCGATTTATAAAATTTTCAGAGGATCAACTGTTTTATGGATGACTTGGGGAAAAAACTCATAATAAATAATTTCGGACCACATATGAGTGAAATTTCCATTCGGTTTCTTGATTTAATATAACATGTACTGTGTAGATATGCATACGTGTCTTCCTTGTAGGAAAAACTATGGCATTATGATTAAATAAATTCCGATACGACTCCATTATCAATTCAGTCGATACGGCAATTAAAAAATAAATAAATTGTAGAGTTCAATCATTGGATTCGAGTGATTTAAAAAAAAAAACCGAAGCGAAGTTTCAGGACCAACATCGATTGTTTTTTGTTTTTGTTTTTGTTTTTTTTAATTCATGGCGGCACTGTGGTCGGCTTGTTCCACCGTCATTTCATTTGGGTGGCATAGTTGAAATTGTGGATTTTACTTTATTTTTTTTTAAATTTTATAACATTATCGTGCAACAAATACTAAAGTAGTTATGTGTATATATATATATATATATGATAAATTAATTAATTTAACAAATAGCACATCAGGGTTCGGTTTCATAGGATAAATTAATAATATGGCGAAGAAGATGTACGATATTAATGTATAAATGATACTAACTTCATTTCATTTTACGTGACTTTTTAGAATAGTTTTTTTTTGTTTCAAAAATAAGTAACGATTTGAGATTTTCTATATAATTTTTTTTTTCAAATTTATCCCTTATTAATAATATTTAAATACTCTACATAATATTTTTTTGTACAATAAATGGGTATTTTGGATACAATATTATTTTTTTAATTTATAAATTTAAATTTTAAACATCAATTATAATAAAATAGAGGGAGTAAATAGCACTCTTCTATTAGAAATATATAAAATGTTTTATCTGACTGTTTTTTCGGAATATTTGTATTTTAGGTCTAACTTTTGTTGAATACAGTGGCCGATGGTTTTTTTTTTATCTATGCGACGAACCTTTCATTTGGGAAATTAACTATGTGATATCATTATTTAATTAGCCGAATATATTTTTTGGTCTATTATATTATTAGTTTTTTAAGAATTAGGGAAATCGTGTAAAACAAATATAAAAAATATTAAAAAATGACATATTTGTTCATCATATAGAAAACCAAGAAAATCTAAAACTAATAAAATAAAAGTAAATTTTCTTGATAATATAGAAATTTTGGCACAGTGTATATATGTAATTAGAACCAACAAAAGTGAATAAAATATGTTTGTTCTCAACAGCTGAAAAAAAAAAAAAAAAAAAAAGGGAACATTGAAAATGTACTGTGAATTTAATATTATCTATATCCCATCCAAAATTGTTATATCTAAATTACAATATTCTAAATATTCGACTTAACGTCTAAGAATTTTATTAAATCTCTTGTGAAAATCAAAGTTAGAAAATCATTGATCTTGTTGATAATTATAAGGATAATTCATAATCCGTAATCTCATCATTATCCGTCTAAAAGTCTAGTAAAAAAAAACCCAAAATGATATCGCCCTGCCTTTTGGCCAAAAGGTGAATTTTCATTATTAATTTGTTCATAATATTTTCTAGTACTATTATAACTTACATTTATAAAAATTTAGTTTTATAATTTGTTATATTTATGTACACTTTTATTAAATTTCAACGACTAAAATCCTTATATTATAATATTTTGGTGTGTGTATATATATAATATCGAGATGAAAACGACGTGAAATCGCATTTTAGATTAAATGTGAATGCTAAATTCTAAATAAATATATTTTATAATTCATATCCATGCGATGACAAGTGGATTTGGTTCCAATATATTAAATTTTATAAATTTATATTTCATATTTAATCTTCTAAAAACAATTTTTATCGTGATTAATGCAGTCAAATTGATATTTTTCTAGAGTAAGCAACTTTGTTAAATAAAAAGAAATTTGGAAAAACACACAGCTTTATAAAAAATTCCAAAAGGAATATTAAATTCTTAAAAACAAAGTTTTTAATATGTATGTGTATGTATGTATATATGTGTGTGTATTTTTTATATTTTAAATTTTTTTATCAACGTAATTGCCTTGGATGACATGATGTGTGATTTAGTTGTCTAATTGTATTTTTGGTTTATACAGTTAACAATGTTAGGAGTTACTTGGAATTTGACAAAAATTTATATAGTTCATTCAGGTTTTTAGAATTCAGTATAAATTGTGACAATTGTTTTTAAATAAATTAAAGATACTAAGACCACATGATAAATATAAAAGAAAATAAACAAATGTTACCGGGAAACGGCGTATTCGGTTGCAGTCTTTGTGACCTACGGTGGTTGCCGTACGGTAATAGGAAACGGGTTAAAAGGGTTTCCAGTGAAGCGTTATATACCAAACACAAAAAGAGTTTTTAAGGAAAGAAAAAACGAATATAATAAATAAAACCAGAGAATCGATGCATTATGGGATTTTATCTTAATTAGTAATATTACAATTGAACGTAATTATTATTAATAGATTATTAAAAATAAATAAATCGAGCATACGGGGAAACGGGGGCGAGGGTCTATTTTTGGTACTGAAAGAGCAGAAGCCGAGGAAGAAGAGGAATTAGCGGCGGATTCTCCTGCAGCCATCGTCAGATCTCCGGCTCTTTATAGGACTGATTGATCAGAACGTTGCGATTTCCGGCTTGGATCGATGGGAAAAGGTCCATTCTCGTTTCGCCGTCCTTCGAGCCTCCGTCACCGGAAAAAGTCTGCCGCACCGGGGAAGGAGGGATCAGGGACTCCATCTCCGGTCATTGTTCCGTCTTCGCCACCGCCTCCCCCGCCTATTAATTCGGCGGCGGCGGGAGGAGCGGGGAAGGCGAAGAAGAAGGCCGGCGGAGCGAGGCTGTGGATGAGGTTCGATCGGACGGGGGGGATGGAGGTGGTGGAATGCGATAAGAGCACCATCATCAAACGCGCTTCTGTTCCTGCTAGGGATTTGAGGATTCTCGGCCCTGTTTTCTCTCATTCTTCCAATATTTTAGGTGATTTTGTGATTCAACCCCTTAACGATTTCTTTCGCTGAAATTGTCTCCCTCCTGAATTGCATTTGTCTCATCAGATACAGATAATTCGGTTTTTATGTCACCATATTAACTAATATTCTTGTGTTAGGTTGTTGTTAATCCTCTTCTAAGTAATCGAATTAGGGCATTTTCATCTAGAAATGCTTCACGGAGTTTGTGTGAACTAGGGGTTTGATTGCTCGGCCATTTTGTTATCAGAAGGATTCTCCTATAGAATTATGAAGACAAGAATGTGAGTCACTGTGCATGTATTAGCTGTTATAGAGATGAACCTTGACATTTTAATGGTGAATGGGATTGTTATCTGCAGTCTGCAGATTCAGTTGACTATTCGCTTAAGTAGTGCTACCTTTGTTATGATATCTGTTTTGATTCTCGGACAAGTATTTCTGTGGATATGTTTCTCAATGAAAAAGGTAGGATTGACATCTGAAATGTTCTTGTCTTGTTTGTTCGGATTCAGCAGCATTTGCAGAATTTAATGTCTCTCCTAATAGTTGGGTTTTCGGCTAGTTTCTGAAGGATAATTCGTAAATTTATTGGAGGATTCTGCTATCATTTTGTTTCATGTTACTGGGGTTAGATGCTAACATGTGACAATGTTGTATGAGAAGTTAGAACATCTTCATTGGATGCATTATTGCATTCTTACTTAAGAATACAAACATTTTATCGGTTAAGAATCTTTGTTTGTAAGCTGAAATTATGTTCTTTCTGTCTCTGCCTGCGTATTTTCAGCCCCGCCCCCAAAATCTAGCGATCATTCTACTCTATTATGTGTAATTTGTTTTGGCAAGCTGTAGAATTCCTGAATTTTTTTTTCCTAATTGTTTTTTCCCTAATTGTTCTTCTCTGTGAACTTGGGAATGAGGCGATGTTGATGATGTTCTTCTCTGTGCTAATAAGTCTTCTCCCACCGAGGAAGGTATTGAGGATTTATGAGTTCTTGTTCTGCTTTGCAGCTAGAGAAAAAGCTGTTGTGGTCAATCTAGAGTTCATAAAGGCCATAGTCACCGCGGAAGAGGTACTGCTGTTGGATCCTGTCCGGCCTGAAGTTCTCCCCTTTGTTGATCGGTTAAAGCGACAGTTCCCTCAAAGGAGTGGAACCGAAAACGAGCAGCCTGTTTCTGCGATTGTGCAATCTCCGCATGACCCAGAAGCTGCCGAAGGCTTGCAGAGTGAGCTCCCGTTCGAATTTCAAGTTCTCGAGATAGCACTTGAGGTCGTCTGCTCTTATATCGACAGCTGTGTGGTGGCCCTCGAGACAGAGGCATGGCCAGTCCTCGATGAACTAACCAAGAATGTCAGTACCGAGAATCTTGAATACGTTCGAAGCCTGAAAAGTAATCTCACCCGCTTGCTAGCTCGTGTACAAAAGGTAATAATCTCGTTTAGCTTCGTCCCCTTCCTCCTCCTCAACATTAACGAAAACCCGTTTTTTGTAATACTACCAGGTGAGAGATGAAATCGAACATCTATTAGATGATAACGAAGACATGGCAGATTTGTACTTAACAAGGAAATGGATCCAGAGTCAGCAGGCCGAGGCAACACTCGCGGGCGTAACATCATCAAATAACATTGTCCCGTATGCATCAAATCTTCACCAGCTCGCATCAACAAGAAGCGGAAGTTTGTTAACGAGCAACAACGAAGGGGATGATGATGTAGAGGATTTGGAAATGCTTCTCGAGGCGTACTTCATGCAGCTAGAGGGAATGCGTAACAAGATTCTCACGGTAAGTAGTAGTAATTAGGGGTGACTGATTTGGTTAATAACCGAATAACTGGACTTGTTTGAACCGAATGACATGCAACCGTAACTAAACCAAATCCGATATAAAATCGACCAGTTATGATTTCACTGAAAATAGAAATAAGGACCAACTTAATTCGAGTCCCCATGGGGTATTGGGGAAGAGAATATACTAGAGAGTCTTACCCCTACCCCACGATAAGTGAGGTTACCATAAAAACAAAAAATGAATCGAATAAAAAGTAACCAAAAAAATAATGAAATATCTTTGAAAAATAAATATTTTTATCAATAAAAATCGAATTCGAGTCGAATTGAATTCGATATAAAAACCGAATGGTTATTGTTTTCCTAAAACCTAAATAACCGAACCCAAATATAGCTTAACAGAATCGGAACCAAAACCCGAAATGGCCATCCTAACGTATCGAAAATCCAACAAAAGGGTTAAATCCTGATCTTGGTTCTTTAATGGTTTTTCGAAACGAATAATAGTAATGAGCATTGGGCAGGTGCGGGAATACATCGACGACACGGAGGACTACGTGAACATACAGCTTGATAACCAGCGGAATGAGCTGATCCAGCTTCAGCTGACGCTGACGATAGCGTCGTTCGCGATAGCGCTAGAGACGTTGGTAGCTAGCCTCTTCGGTATGAACATTCACTGCCCATTGTACGACACGCACGGCGTTTTCGGATACTTCGTGTGGAGTGTCACGGCTTTTTGCATTGTGGTTTTCGTCGTCGTCTTTGGTTACGCTCGGTGGAAGAAACTGCTTGGCTCCTAATGCAAAACACTCATGTAAGCCTCTCTCTCTGTGTTGTACTATACGTGATCCGTAGGATCCATTCCATTGTGTTTTGTCTTTGCTTAGTTTTAAAATTCCATCTAATAATACGTGGGAAAAAGTGTCCGATATGAAATCCGCTCGCGAGTTGAGATTAATGGGTCTATTAGAAATATATATATAAATATGTCTGAAGATTTATTAAAATATATGTAAATATATATTAGAGATAGACGCGAATAATTTAGTTTGTTAAGTTTACTATGCAAATATCTCTCTCTTACTGTTTTCCTTTGGAAAACTATTAACAGGAAAAAAAAAACCTGTATAGACAACATTAGACATTATATGATACAGATTGGACACTAGTAGGCCATTCTTGTTGTTTTGATTTTCGTTGTTTTTAAGTAGTTTTAAATTTGAAACTAATATTCTTGTTTATAGATATAAAAAAGGAAATTAGAATATTAATACTTGAACTTGTAAAATTTCTCTAAATGTAATAATTTTGATATTGACAAAATGTTACCGTGTCATCTGCAATGTCATATGCAAAGTGGATAAATTATAAATTGTCACATCATCATTTGGGTTGACATGCTAGTATTTAGAGTTAAATTTGACATTATTTATAAAGTTCACATTTATTTCAATATGAATATCAAATTTCGGGTTTTAAAAGATAAAAATAAAATTGAAATTTTATTTAGAAATTTTTTACAAAGTTAGGTATTATAATCTTCTATTTTTTCTCCCAAAAAAAATGCCAATTAACATACAAAAACAAATCAAGAATATGGTTGTTGGGTATTTGATGTAAAGAAGAAGCAAAGGTTTTACATTGACATGTGACCTATTAGCTCAGTTGGCAATGGCCTCAGCTTCTAAACCTCCTCCATGAACCCATCTGGTTGTTGGACTCTCTTTTTTTCTTATTTTTTTTTGCATATCCAACTCTAAGAAAAAGATAATCTTAATTTACGGGAAATTTCCGTTTTAATATAAGAACTCCGATAAAAATGTCAATTTAATATATATTAGAAAGTGGTAATTTAGCACATATTAATAATGTTAATAGATTAATATACGAGCTCCTTTAAATACCAATTAAATGCCCCAAAAATTTCTATACATTCTAAATTTTTTTTATGAATGTTATCCAAACGTGCTTGACAAAATGGTAAGGTGGAAAGATACAAAATGCACTCTAAACCCATTTTGGGCTACATTTTACCCAAAAAAAAAAAAAATCTATGAATGTTAATACGGTTAACTTATTACATACTTCGAGGATTCATAAATGACGTGCATCCAAAAAATGGTAAGACGTCATACCATATGCCACGTAAGAAAAACATCATGACATATTAAAAACATAAATAAAATATGTATTCAATTAAATACGTGCTTTATACACGTATAGATATATACACATACAAACTTATGCACACATACATCTATGTGTTTATACATGCTTATAGACATGGACATAAAAATGTATGTCTATATAATGGTGTATACGTGTGTATGTGTATATATAATTATGAAAATATGTGTATGCATATAAACATTATATATATGTATGTGCGTATATATGTATGTATGTATGTATGTATGCAAGTGTGTATATTATATATATGTACAAGCATGTATAGATAAATATGTACATATGCGTGTGTATATATATATATACATACAAGTATTTAATTTGTTATTGTTTCCATTTTTTTTAATTGTGTGAGCGGCGAGCGCTTTTATTTTTGTGATATATATATATATATACAGCATCCTATTTCATTTGTCCAGCGTCACGTCATTTTTCTTCGTCGAATTTCGTCATCCTATGAACGATTTTTTAATAGTCACTGTAATTTTTTTATAATACTTTTTTAAAATTTATTTATTTAATTGATATTTTTAAAAAAAAGCATAAGTTTGTTCTGTTAATCTAGAAACCAGAGAATCGATGCATTATGGGATTTTATCTTAATTAGTAATATTACAATTGAACGTAATTATTATTAATAGATTATTAAAAATAAATAAATCGAGCATACGGGGAAACGGGGGCGAGGGTCTATTTTTGGTACTAAAAAACTTTAGGCTTTACTGATCAAACCAGCTCAGCTCCCAACCTCTTTCCACCATTTAAAAAAAATTAAAAAAAAAGAAAATAGTTAAATAAATACAGAATCAGAGAGGTTGAAGAACAAGTAGACCTTCATCACTCGACGACGACGACGACGACCATCATCATCGATACAGCATCACCACTTCACCGTTCCTATCATCTCCTCCTCATTCTCCTGTTCGATTCCGAGATCCCGGTACGAGTTCTCTGAGTTCACGCTTCTTCTCTTCGTTTGATCTTCATTTGTGCTTCAGTCTCTCTTTCGGGTTTTTTCCGCTTCGGATAAATCTGTGTATTCGCTGATCTCTGTCCCTTTGTTTGTTTTTCTGGGAAAATCTCTCTCTCTTCGATTCGTCCGGTTTTGTTTCGTGCATTGATTGTGTTGTTCTACTCTCATGTTTCTGGGTTTGCTCCACCTTTTAGGGTTTCTGGCATTGTGGATTTTCCTTGGTGATTAAAATTTTGCTAAGAGGAAAATTGAGTTTCCTTCGAGTTTTAAGATAGATGGCTTATCCGTTAATTCATGTTCGAGTTGCCCGAATGGAAAGGAATAGTAGCAGAATGTACTTTCGTGGCAATGGTGTTTAGGAGTTTGCCTTCGATGGTGTAGAGTTTGCCTCCAATGGCTGTAACTCTTCTTGTCACATTGTTTATCTACATTAACGGGCAAGGTTCGAGAGATTTGAACCAGAACTGACATAAAAGTTGTGGGATTTGGATTTCCCTTGAGATTTTTTTGTCACATTGTTTATCTCCCTTCGTATCACATTCATCAAATCATACTATATAAAAAGATCCTCCAAGTTTATATTTTTCTGGTTATGCTGTGAATTTTGTTTTGAGAGGTAACCTTTGCTTCTCACCTCACTCGAATGTGAGCCCTTATGCTACTATTTATGTAACTCGCTGTCAGGAAGAAGTACCTGTAGCAGTCCCTGAAAGATCTGGCACTTTCTTTTTTTTCCAAAACCAAACCTTGTTTTTGGCATATCTGGAGATTTTAGTCTCTATCCTCTTTTTTTTTTTGGTTGGTAAAGCTGTATTACCTATTTTTGGAAGTTATTTCTTGCATAGGTTGATCACCAATGCGTTAGATTGGTAATTTGTTGTTTTCTCATGGACCGGAAAAGCTTGTCCCTTCTTATCCCATTTACGTCTGAGTATATTTTGGTCGTTCATCGATTGTGTTTATTGCAGGCAGATGGCAAGCTCAAAGGGATCTCAGAACCTTAGAAACCTGCCATACTCTGGAAAGCAGGCTTTCCTTCCTCCTAAAAGTCCATTTCCCGGTGGTTCAACATTCTGTACTGATTTTGTTCCACATGGTTTTATTGGATCCAAAGCGGTTCAGAAGCCTCGAGAAGGAAATGCCCATCATCACCGAACATCGTCTGAGAGCTTTCTGATGGAGGAACAACCTTCTTGGCTTGATGACCTTCTCAACGAGCCAGAGACTCCTGTACGAAAAGGGGGTTCCACATGGTTTTAGTGGATCCAAAGCGGTTCAGAAGCCTCGAGAAGGAAATGCCCATCATCACCGAACATCGTCTGAGAGCTTTCTGATGGAGGAACAACCTTCTTGGCTTGATGACCTTCTCAACGAGCCAGAGACTCCTGTACGAAAAGGGGGTCATCGGCGTTCATCAAGTGACTCGTTTGCATATGTAGATGCTGCTAATGTTTCCGATATGCATTATTCTCTTTGGGATGATGGTAGAAATAAAAATAGTTTTGCTGGACATGCCAGAGGTCCAAAGGAGTTTGATGACCTCAAAGACGCCCAACATGTCTCTTTCTACCCTGCATTTCATTTGGCAAAGCCGAAAAATAAAGCTTGGGATTCAATATCAGATGCTGGAGCTCGCCCTAGCAATAGTTCTCTTTTTCTGGAGAACACTTCTGTCCCAAATCCAGGATCATCCAGTGTACCATATGAAACAGAAAGGATTTCATGTGCTGTAGATGGCAAGATGGCTCACGCCACACAATTCTCAAATAATTTCTGCAAGGTGTCTGCCGATAAAAAGGACAATTCTCAAGCTAAGCTTGCGGCTTCAGAGGCCGATACAAAACGTGCTAGGCAGTACGTGGCTTGTTTTGTTTCTTATAGTCTGTGTGAAGTGCCTTTGATTTTGAAATATTTATGGGTTGATTTGACAAGAGGTTTGAGTAGGAAACTGAATTGAATTTTCTGATTAAATCTGATTCGTGCATCTTATGCATGTTTTCGTGTGCAAAATGTATCTGATGCTAAGCATCCAGCTGATGAGGATCTAGGAATGAGTATGATCATTAGGATAATTAGTGTTTCTGAGTCTTGAGATTCTTGACTTCATACTGCACAATCAAGTGAGAAGACTTTCTTTTGCAGGCAATTCGCTCAACGCTCTCGGGTTCGTAAAATCCAATACATAGCAGAGCTGGAGAGGAATGTTCAGGCACTACAAGCAGAAGGTTCTGAAGTATCGGCAGAGCTTGATTTCCTCAATCAGCAGAATCTTATTCTGAGCGTAGAGAACAAAACTCTTAAGCAGCGGTTGGAAAGTTTAGCACAAGAGCAGCTCATTAAATACTGTAAGTTCACGGCCTCTGTGAAAAACGTCTACTTTTTCATGGTTCCATTGTCGAGGAAAGGTAATTTCTGCAATGAAAAGGTAAAAAGTGGATAATCGACAAAGTTTCAAGCCGAGATTTAAGGGTATTAGAAACCTTATGGCAGCTTTATCATGTACCTGATGTAAGAAAATTTGTTTAATTTTGTTTTTTTTTTTCAAGTGGAGCATGAAGTATTGGAGAAAGAGATTGTGAGGCTGAGAGCCTTATACCAGCAGCAACAACAGCTAGAACCACAGCAGCAAACAAAGAAACAAGCATCATCATCTAGCCACCAGCGCTCTAAGAGCAGAGATCTAGAGTCACAATTCTCAAACCTTTCCTTGAGGCCCTAAGGGTTTGCAGTTCAAACCCGAATTTGTTGTTTTAGGCATATGGTTGAGCTGCCTTTGCGGTATTCCATCAGCTTCTGAGGTGCTTCTCCAGGTTAAGAAGACATATCACATTGCCTCTTGTCTCTTGTTTATGCTTCTTAGTCAGTCCTTTAGCCCTTTGTTTGTTGACTGGTTTGACATCCCGACCGAGCGACTGCGGCCATTGGAAAAAAAAAACTGGTTAACCAGAGGCGGTTGCTGAAGGAATAGTTTCTGCTCCACGGGATCTCTCTCTTGTGTTAGGTAATTATGATCAGATATTAACTCAATTGTTTCATCTCTGGTCTGCAATCACAGTATCCATATTAGGGATTACTGGCTGCATTCTTCTAGAGTCCTATCTATCTCTGTGTTTCGTCTGTATTGTCTCATTCCAAGAGGACATGTCATGTAAAGTGTGTAGTGGTGATATGATATAAGCTCTTTTGCCTTTGCAAAGGTTGGCTTTGTTGTATGATCTGATTCAGCTGTCTGTGTAATTTCAAACTCTCCTATTTCTATAAGAAATCCGAGTTTGAAATCTTGCCCTAAGTTTTACTACGTGGTTTGTGAAACATAAACAGTATAGTGTTTTGTCTTTAATAATATAAAAGGCTGTCTGAAAATGGAAGTGGGAACTTGTTACTGTTACTGTAGGGTTGTAGAAGAAGAAAATGTGTTATATCAAGTGCCAATATATACTCAAAATCGCCATATCAAGAGAGCAAAGAGTTGGAGAGTACAGAGAAATACAGCAAAAAAAAAAAGAAGATAATCCCGGGATCGATTTAGTCTTCGTATTCCGTCTCTTCATCATCGTCCTCGTTGTTTTCCCCGTATCTCCAGCCCTCTTCGACATTCTCCCGATCTTCCTGTGTCTCCTCACTATCTTCTTCTTCTTCTTCAAATGTTCCTTTCACTTGCCATGGTTTCTTGGAAACTGTTACCGTGGCCGGTGATGATCTCGGACCTTTCTTCCCGGCTTTGCCTGGCGGTAACCTCAAACTCGGCTTAGTCCTTCCCTGTTGCTTCTGAACTTTCCCGTTTGAGTGTTTCCCATAAGCATCTTGGTCACTGCCTTCGTCCATATCATTCTCTCCATTGTTCTTGTTGTTAATGGTGGCGGCAGTGGTATTGGCATTCTCAGCGTTCTCTTCTGATAAATGCCCTGGATGCTCCCTCTTTAAGTGGAGCTTCAGCTTGTATTCGTGAATGTATGCTTTCTCACAACCTTCGTAAGGACATGCATATGGTCGGTCCAAAGATGCAGAGCCATATGCTGCCGATGATGTTTTTAGGTTCCTGGATACTTTCTCCGTAGGTGGAGTGCTATATTTGGGAGTTTCTGCTGCTACATTCTGCTAAAAATTTTACAAAAACAGAGAAATGAGTACTATACGGTTCGATGATGGATGAATAAGGCGAAAATGTAAACTTCTTGAGCATAGCAGTACATGAAACTACAATAACAGTTTCCTACAATGAGGGTTTCCATAGCACAAGCAAAAGTATTTCAGGAAATTATCGAACAGCCGAATGAGTAATATTTTTCACCTTTTCATGGGAAGTTGCAACGTGGTTCTTTAGCTTGTATTCATGAGCGTATCTCTTTCCACACCCGGGGTATGGGCAGATGTGATAGTTCTCTTGTGAATGAGTCTTCATGTGAGATCTGAGGTTAAAATCCAAGGAGAATGCCTGCACGATCAACTACATAAGTTTAGACGTGGAACGAGATTTACCGTAAGGACGTTATACTGGTAGCATGCCTCCCGTTTAAACAGAACAAAAGATATAACGATGTGTCCAACTAGATTGCTAAGAACGGTTAAAATTGATCACCTTTCCACAGCCTTCATGAGGGCATATAAAATCCCTTTCTCCCGTATGAATGAGAAAGTGTCTCTTTAACTTTGAACTATCCAAGAATTTCTGTTTCAGGAAACGGAAGTTAAATTCAAAATTGAAAGATCAGCAGGAAGAT
>NW_010969548.1:4686103-4710976 GCF_000463585.1 Tarenaya hassleriana | reverse complement strand
CGGAGGGGGTCATTTAGACGGTCTAGGGAGTCATACTAGTCTAGGTCTTAGCAGGAAGATACACTCGAAAATGAATAGATCCAAGCAAAATTCAAAGCAGTAGCTGTCAGCATGCATCAAGTTCACAATAAAGGCGCTATATTACATAAATGAAGATAGCAAACTTGAAGTGATACCTTTCCGCAACCATCATAGTGACAAACATATTGCCGTTCTCCATGGGTGTGGGAATGCTTTCTTAAAGCACCAGCATCAACAAAAGTCTTTCCACATCCTTCATAACTGCAAAGAAATAAAACCTCGGTGGTAGGTTCTGGCTCGGGTTCTGGAGCCTCGGGCTCCTTTTCCTTCTCTTTCAGTTTCTTCAAAGTGTCCTCTATAACGGCATAAAAGGAGCGAGAGAAGTAAACAAATGAGACGAGCACATAAAACAACTTCCATAGAGAGAACAACGATATACACAAGCGAGAAAAGGTACCTGTTACCCATTTCAGAAGATAACACTTTCCACCTGTGGCAACAACATCTTGCGGCACCCTATAAAAGGAGAACCAAAGACAATAGAGTGTTAAGATCGAACCCATAAAGCTATCTCCCTCGCATAAAGCCTTAATCTTTTCCTCCTTACAGACATATGGATAGAATTGGATATCACGTCAAATGCCTTTCTTCCTACTCCTTTATCATCGATAAATACACAGTCACCGTTTTAGCGATTCTTCACATTTTTTTGGAACCCTTTTTTCATCTGATCTATCTATGAGTTGGCCCGTTCAACATCCTTCAAAGTCAATGGTTGTTTCATGATATGGTTACCAAAGATTTCAGGCAACTAAATGCAATGTAATGCCAATGTAGTTCAATAAGCACTACGTCAGCTAAAGAACCAAGATTTTCTTCGAATCTGTGCTTCAGCAAAAGAACCAAGTAATATAATAACCCAACATCCAGCAAACCTGTCCGATAAGTACACGAGCTCTTGTCTAAAACTACCAGTGCATTCAACAATTCATCCGAACTTTACCTTGAATCTAATCGAAACCCAATATAATTCGCTTCACCCGAATACCCGAAATCAAACAGAATTTAGAAGAGAAGGAATCAGAGACAGAAACCCTCCAGTCACAATACAAGCATACACCAGAAGAACCCAACTAAAGAAAGAACCTGAGAAATCAACCAAAAACGTAATCGACACGATGAATTAGGTTTCTATTACCATTCCTTGACCCATTTAACAGCAGGAGCCTTGGTTCTGAGGATAGGGCGTCTCTCGAACGGATTGTTATACGCAAATTGATGATGCTCCATCAAGCTCCCGCCCCTCTATTCGTCCAAGGCTACTGATTCATTCGTCACTTGAGTACGTCAAATAGCGAATAGGTGCGGAAAAAATTTGGGCATAAAATTAGGGTTTATACAGTCTGAGCGAGACAGACGAAGGTAGAAAATAAACAGCGAAGGGAATGGGAGCTCGAACAAGAATTTGCCAATGGAGTCTCCTGATTTAGTTTGGACTGGTCTGAACCGGTTATTGACCGGATCAGGAATTTTGGTTTTTTATTTTCTTAACCGGTTGGTGCAGTGAGACCCGGTTTGAGACGAAAGCGACAACCGCCCAAATGGGTAACACATTAAAATTTATGGGCTGACCCAATTTATTTGAGTTTGGGGTCATTTGCCATTCGTTGCCAAATATTGGGCCTTAAAACGGGTTTCACTGTCCGGTGTCCACGTACATTTGTGGAACGACGCCGTTTCACTGATAAAAGTTTTCCCATGCCACGTGGCTACAGTTTTTTTAACAATTCGAAAATTTATCAAATCTTTATGAGAATTCTATTTGAATATTTCTTTCTAAATGAGAATTCGAACATGAGTTAAAAAAAAATTTTCTTACGGAATGAATTACCTAATCTTGAATTTTTTTTCTCTTCAAATAATAATTAAAAGAGTAACATATCCAGTTTATATGTTTTTTTAATGAAATGTGCATTTTAAAATAATAATGAAAACAGTATTTTAAGATTATGTTATTAGGATGGGATTTGACAAATAGATATTTCTACTATACAATATTCTCGTTATATATATATATATATATAGTTTCGAACTAATACATCATTCCCACTCCAGTATCATTTTTTCCATTTAATGTTATCTTTAATATCTCTAATTTATTTTTAAACGATGATGTTGGGGGATAATTAAAATATTCTAAAACGACAAAATAAATAATATATATTTATTTCTGATAAAACCAATTCAGCGATCAACCGAATTAGATTAATTTATTTTAATATCATAAAAAAATTGAATTGTTTCTTAGTGTTGTGTGTTTGGATATTGTTGAATATCTTCGGCAAAAGATTTCGTACGAAGTGGAGGTGTTGAAAGCCTCGTTTAGAGACAGAAGGTTCGAAGGACGGAAGGGCAAAAGAGTCATTGTGCAAGGTCATTTACGTGACCTAGGGTTTGATTCATTTTAGCTCAGTTTGTTTTCGACTCTCTCTCTCTTCTCTCTCTTGCGGCGAATGTTCTCTCTGCTGTATTTTCTGGTGTCGTTTCCGACGGTTCCCGGTGGTGCTTTTCTTGTAACCCTAGTAGAACGTTGATCCTCTTCCCGAGACGTAGGTCCGAGCTCCGACTCAGTAACCGAACTCGTATATCGTCGTGTCTCCTTTCTTTTTTGTTCTTGCGAACGAGAGTAATCGGAGAGTTCTCGGTGAGGTTTCGAGAGCGATTCCTCTACAAGTGATATCAGGAGCCCGATTCGTGGCGAGGCACGGCGGATCTGTGGTGGAAATCACCTGAGGTATGTTCTGTTTCGGTCTGAGCGTTCTAACCGGGGTGATCGAGGTGTTTCAGGCACGAAACGGTGAAAAGGAAGTCGTCTGGTAGTAGATCGGCGGTCGACACCCACGGCGGAGCTCAGATCGACGGAGGAAAGAGGTAGGTTTTCCCGGATCTGACTCGGACTGAGTAAATCAGTCGAGTTTAGACTCCGAAGAGGTGAGTTACTGCTCGGTTTGCGTAGATCTAGGGTTTTGTGGGGGGAACCGGTGAAAACCGGTTGTTTCCGGTGAGTCTTGGCTGTGACTCGTTCGAGTCACGACTGAGTCGTCTTCGGGGTTGAGTCAACGTCCGAGTTGGCTCGAGTTAACTCGGCAGCTTCTGCGTTCCGAATTAGGGTTTTCGGTTCTGATCCGGTTTAGCCGGTTCAACCAAAATTGTCCTATTGAACCGGGTTCGATTTAAAATCGAACCGGGTTTAGTCGAGTTAGGTTAAAGGTTGACCAATTTCTGGTCAACAGTTGACTGGGTTAGGAAAACCGGACCGGTTCAGGTCAATTGGATCGGTTCAGGTCCGGTTTGGGGTCAATTGGACTGGTTCGGGATAACTTAGACCGGTTTAGGTCAATCTAGGACTGGTTTAGGACAATAGAGTCCGGTTTAGGTCAATTTAGATCGGGATTGGGCCGATTTAGGTTTGATTAGGGTCTGTTTCGGCCAAATATGGTTGGTATTGTCTGGTTTAGGGTCTGTATCGAGTAGAACAGGTCTAGATTGGTCGGTTTAGGGTTAGGATTGTCTGATTAGGACTTAAAATTGGTCGATTTTAGGTCTGATTGGTTCGATTGGGTTTGATAGAGTCCGGTTCTTAGGGTATTCTATCTGGTTTAAGGTAATTAGGGTCTGTATAGATCGATTTATCCTAGGTAGTAACAGATTAGATCTGCAGTAGACTTTGATTACCTGGTTTCAGTCCATAGAGTCCGGTAATTCTATCCGGTTAGACCTGAATAAAAGGATTTGGCTGAATTAGGTGAGTTAGAAGTCAGTATTAGGCTTGAAATCGATAGGTACATGTCTGTAAGGGTTGATTTTAGTCTAGATAAGGTCTGATCAGATTTAATTAGGTCGGTTTTAGACTTAGTTTAGATCTGATTAGGTTAATTCAAGTCTGATCAGGGGTAGGTAAGTCAATATAGGGTTGGCTTAGGTCTGATTAGGACTTACGTAGACAGAATAGACTTGGTTTATGTCTGATCTAGATTGATTAGGTCAGTGTTAGCCTTGGGGTGGTCTGATTACACCTAATCAGGTCTTAGGTAGGCAGGTTTAGAGTCTATTAGGTCTGTTAGGTTGAAGAATACCTAGGTTTAGGTCCTCTTAGGATCGGTCTTACTCCTTAGGTCTGGTTTCAGGTGCTCTTAGGGTCGGTTTAGTCATTCCCAGGTTTAGTGTCGTCCTAGGTAGGTCTAGTGCATCCTCGGGTTAGAGATTAGGTATTCCTTAGTGATGTCTGCCCCTCTGTATCGTGGCCTTGACTCGAGAAGTTCGACGGCAAGGGAGACTTCTGCTTATGGAAGGAGAAGATGTCCATTAGCTTAGAGATCTTAGGGTTATGGGACACACTAGAGGATGATCTATCTACGTGGGGGTTGCTGATGAGGGGAGCCCACAAACTCCAGCTCGAGAAATCGAGGATTTGGGAGGTCTTACGACCCTTTCCACCGAGTCATTAGGACTCGGGGCAAAGGGATCGGGACTCCAGCTCTCAAAGAGAGACAAAAAAGGAGTAGAAGGGCTAGGAACCTCATAGTGCTTGCTCTAACGGATCAGGTTCTAAGGAAGGTCATATCCGAAAGGACGGCCTTCGGAATCTGGAGGAAACTAGAGCGGTTGCACATAGAGCAATCCCTCTCCAATAGATGTACCTCATGCAGAGGGTGTCAGGGTTTAGGATGGACAGCTCTAGGACGATAGAGGAGAATTTAGACATTTTTCAGAAACTATTGTCCGACCTTCACAGCCTAAATGTGAAGGTAGAGGAGAGTTTACCGTGTGAACTCCTTACCTCCTGCTTACGAGCAGCTGAGGGAAGTCCTGAAATATTCCCGAGAAATCGGGTGGCGGGAAGAAGAAGGCCAAAGACCAGGTGGAGTGTTGGTATTGCGGCAAGAAGTGACATTATAAGAAGGAGTGTAGGTCCCGCAGGGCGAAGGAGGAGACCGAGGGTAAGGGGGTGTTGGGTTTTCCTGGGATCTCATAAGCGAATCCTATTCCTAAGAGATCAGTTCTAGGGTTTGCGCAGCGGATGTAAAACAAAAATTTTGATAAAACCCTAAAACATATCATGCATGATCTTGTAGAAACGATAGAACACTTACCTCAATCGATCCGGGGCCTGTATCAATTGATATGTTCATCTGATCACTGTAGGCAGGAAGAATACCTTGCCCTCTACACGTATCCACACCTCGGGATGGATTCCAACCTTTGGAACTTGTCTGCTAGGACTCGAATCTTCTATTCGATGATGTGCTTTGAGAAAACGAGATTTAGATCACTTCTTCAACCCTTTAGACTCTCCAAAAAGGTCTGAAGAAGTTCTATTTTTTGGCTCCCTAGTGTTAGGGTTATTAATCTCCTGTTGTTCAAGTGATTACCCTAGATCCGGATTTTAAAATTAAATCTGAAACCCAGACCGAATGGACTGCTTAGTAGTCCGTTCGGTCTGGACACTTGGTCCGTTCGAACCAGTCTCATAACTAGGTCCGTTCGGACCGAGGGTCAGTCCGTTCGGTCCAACACTTGGTCCGTTCAGACTAGACTCTCTAGTCCGTTCGGTCCAACAATTTGGTCCGTTCAGACTAGATGCTCCGGTCCGTTCGGTCCACTCCTAGACCGGACGGTCCGGACCTCAGTCCAGATTTCTCGACGTTTTCTCGTGCATTTGTCCTTCCCTGCATGTGTGACCCTGTACGTAGGTTCATTCGATATAGCAGTATAACCCGAAATCTCTATTCCGGATATACAAGTCATAGGCGGTCTCTAGCAAGACAATATGACTACCTATCTCGAATAGAGTTTGTTCGTGATCTTACGAACGCCAGTGATGATTCCGGTTGATGATCCTTTTGTATCACGATATCATATGTCGAATATAAGGCATGGACAAGCCACCTTATCTGATTCGACTGCTTTCTCGTTCACTGAGTTCGACTGTCTGAAATAGACGACATTCGTCCATAGTGCGGCCACACATTTCTACAGTCTCGCTCACACGAGGGGTCCAGCGATATCTCTCTCTTTTACGAGAGGTACAAATCCCGTCTTGACTATCTACAATCCATCACATGATTCGTTTCGTACCTGATACACACCTTTATAGTCCTCCTGTTACGCAAAACGCGACTCCTCATGTTGGATTCCGTAGATATCTCAGATCTAAGGATCCAATCATGGAACTGCCATATGAGATTCAAGTCATGACGCTAGTCCATGTGACAATCTCATGCGGGTCAATCCAGTATTTCGTTCTCCAACGAATACCTATGATTGTGATCGTATCCAATACCTATGATCATCTATGTGATCATCAATCACACATCATACTAGTCTTATTATGTCATCATTCTCATAATGACACAAGACTAGGGAGTTTAGTATCATTCATAATGATACATGGATTTCATAACACATCTAGTATGCAAGAACATGTAATGAATCAAATACTCTCATAAACCATAGAAAGTATCAATACATCAAATGTATCTAAATAAAGCTCATAAACAGTACATCATAGAGCACTAAACCAACAGGGGGTAGTAGCCTCGGTTCAGGAGTATGATTCGGAGGTACTTTTAGTATGCTCCGACTACTCCTCGGGTGGAGGTTCGGAGGTGAGGTCTCCACGTCTAGGTGGAGTTACCTCGGGTAGGAAGCTCAGGGGAAGGGGCGAGCTAGGGAATGCTGGGTCACCGGGTAGAGTCGGTGAGGGTAGTAGCGCTAGGGGCATTTTCTTTCGGGGTGGAGCACGTGCTTGCACGTGTTCCGAGCCTTCGGTAGAGTTCCTATAGGTCGACTAGGGGAGTCTTCACGGGGTAAAACCCATGGGGACACCTTAGTTGGTAGGTAGGCGTCCAGGGTAGAGGTCATAGGTTGTTTGATCTTCACGGGGATCAAGAATTAGGTTTGCTAGTATGACTCAAGGTTATCTCGGGGCAGTCGGGATAGACTCGGGGGACGGGTAGATGTCGGGGCGTGACCCTCGGGGGGCCATAGGTGAGGTATAGACTTCACCGGAGGGGGTCATTTAGACGGTCTAGGGAGTCATACTAGTCTAGGTCTTAGGTAATCTTCGGAAGCAGAGATGTCGGGGGACACTCGCTTGGGTAGGTTAGGTGCGTCGTGTCACGCTGAGTTGTGTTTATGACACGCTCGGTAAGGACTCCTTTAGAAAGGTAGGTTCAATGCGCCTTGAACCATGCCCAGAGGGGGAGTTACATGGAAGTTACGGGATCGACATACTAGGGTTAGGCGTGTTTCTTTTCTTCGTGTTTTCTTTGCATGTTTTTTGCAGAAGAAGGTGGAGATTTGTTGAATATCTTCAGCAAAAGACTCCGTACGAAGTGGAGGTGTTGAAAGCCTCGTTTGGAGACAGAAGGTTCGAATGACGGAACGACAAAAGAGTCATTGTGCAAGGTCATTTACGTGACCTAGGGTTTGATTCATTTTAGCTCAGTTTGTTTTCGACTCCCTCTCTCTTCTCTCTCTTGCGGCGAGTGTTCTCTCTGCTGTATTTTCCGGTGCCGTTTCCGACGGTTCCCGGTGGTGCTTTTCTTGTAACCCTAGTAGAACGCTGATCCTCTTTCCGAGACGTAGGCCCAAGCTCCGGCTCAGTAACCGAACTCGTATATCGCTGTGTCTCCTTTCTTTTTTGTTCTTGCGAACGAGAGTAATCGGAGAATTCTCGGTGAGGTTTCGAGAGCGATTCCTCTACAGATATGTATTAACATTATATATATATATACGTTAATAAAAAAACATTATATTTACTGATGCATTGTTTCATACGCAATGTTTCTTGTAATTATACAAAAAAAAAAGTAAAACAGGAGATTTTGTGATATAAGTACTCTTAAACTCCAAGTCCTGAACAGATCACATGTTGTGATCCTAATTGATATATATATATATATATATATATATATATTCATGAAACGATGCATATATATATATATATATATAATATTTAAAATCGTCAAAACATTATTGAAATTATTACTGTGTCGAAAAATTTTAACCGGTAGTTGATCTTTACCAACAACTAATAAAATACTATATATTACATTAGCCATACATAGATGATTTTGGTGGTTGCAAGTAGTTTTCTGTGGCCACTACATATACATGGTAAAACTGTTTTATATTATCCGGATACCCGTGAAACATAAATATATATTTATAAATATATTTAAAATTTAGAATTTTAAAATTATTTTTATGTGTTGATTTAAGATCAAGCGAGGATTAGTTTAAATTTAAAAGATTTAAAGATGTTGAGTCATAGTAAAACGTTATTTAGTACACCTCTTGAACTATAAAAAAGAAATAATTTTGTATTATTTGGATAACCGCAATACCCATAAAACAATATTTATTATTCGAACCCGAACCCGAAAATTTAGGTATTTTAATATTATTATCCAATTTCATATCTCATTCTTTCGAATACCCGAAATTTCAGGTATGCAATCCATAGGTCAAATTATTTATCTGAAATTTGGATTTTTTTTACTCATCCCTAGTAAAACACTAGTAATAGTTACATTTTCAGGATACTATATAAGCTTTTCGCATTTTTATTCAATACGTTTAAGCCTTCAAACCCCAACACTATAAATTTAGAGACAATATTAGTTTTAAGTATATAATTAATTATAATTTTTTCAAATAGGTAATCAAAACTTTGGGAACTGATTCATTTTTCCAATATATTTATACATTAGATATTTAGACAGTAAATATGTTTAGTGGTGAAAAAAATTGCTTAAATATTCAATTTTCGTTAAAGTTTGATCTTATTTTAGACCTAAAAGACAACAAAATTTAATTAAAAAATGTCGTTATACTATCAATATTTGTTAGATTCATGTGCATTTATAAGGAAAAACGACATCTTTTGTCTCAATATAAAATAACAATTAATATACGGAAGAACATAATTACACTGGTTATAATATTATACTGACCATGCATTAAACATAAATATAAAATAAAAACTGAAAAAAACAATTTATAAAAAAAGAAAACACGTAGCTATGAACAAGGACGGACATGCTTCGTTATATTCCGTGCCCACTTCCCACCAACTTGGGAATCTTCTGCTTGGATGTCACGCGCCTCTTTCTTTTTTCTTTTTCTTTTTTAATTTTTTTTAATTCGAAGAATGTTTTGACTTTCGAAAAACCCCTTTGACTCGACTCGTTCCTCCCTAATTCACCTAACTCGGCAGGTTTGACTCAGCCATGGCTCCGAAACCTCCGTCTTCGTCAGAGACTCTCTGTAACGCTTTCCCCGTTTTCTCCGCCGTCTCATCGCAACAAGCCCGCGCAAAACGCTCATCCACAGCGAAACATTCCTCGGTGGCTCCGTCAAGCTCGCCGCTATCTCCGCCACGATTTCTCCGGCGGACGGCCGAGATTCCGCAGTTGCCGACACGCACCTCGCCGCAGTCCGAATAAGACGTTCGATCGATGGCGGTGGATATTCTCCGCCGGAGATTTCACGGACATTACCGTCGTTGATCAACGGGATCGCCCAGTCTACGATCGAAGCCGGCGAGCGAGAGAGATCAATGGCTTTTCTGCAAGTCACGATCTCCAGCACAGCGACGCCGTAGCTGAAGATGTCAGTCTTCGTGGTAAGATTTTCCGGAGAAGTATAGCTCGGGTCGATGTATCCGATCGTCCCCGCCGGCGGACTCGCCTGAATGGCTGAGTCGGCTAGGTGAGTCGACACGGCGAGTCCGAAGTCGGCGAGTTTCGCGTCCCAGCTCGAATCGAACAGGACATTCTCCGACTTGACGTCGCGGTGGATGACGGCTCGCTCGTGGAGGAAGTTAAGCGCACGCGCCACCTGAAGGGAGATCTCCAATCGCCGGCGCCACGTGGGACGAGAAGAGGTCGCCACGTGTAACAGATGGTGCAGCGACCCGTTCGGCATGAACTCCATAACCATGAGCTTGACGTTCACTGAGTCACGACTCGCTCCGACGAAGCTGACGACGTGTGGACTCGGGGAAGGAAGAGACGACAAAACCCTGATCTCGTTTTCGAGTTTCTTCATCCTCTCCGCTTTTACAGTGACTGAATCACGACAGACAGACGCCGCCGACGTCGTCGGAGAAGGAGACGATGACGAAGGTGCTTTAATGGCGACGGTTCTATGATCATCGTGTTCGAGAAGAAGACCTTTGTAGACACTCCCATGGCTTCCTTTTCCGATAAATCTCGACGGAGAGAATCCATCGGTGGCTTTAACAAGCTCTTCGTAATCGAACTCCATTGTCGTACGTCTTCACTGAAAATTTTCTGCAACTCGCTTTCATGTGTTTATGTATTTCTGAGTTAAAGGGATGATGAAAAAAAAAACTTTTTTTACGTAAAAGAGGAAAGGAAGGGAGGGAATAAAGGTGTTTTTGTAATGCAAATATTAATAATGGGAAAATTATTGAGGAAAGCAAAAGTGTATTCGATAAAAGCAAAAGTATACTGTCCTAGTTTTAATACAAGCTTTTTCGTTATTATTGTTTAATTGTATTTTATCAATAAAATAAGATACCAAAAAAAATCAGCAAACGAAAAAAAAAACCAAACATATGAATGAAAAACATATACATACATAAATATATAATGATCATGCTGATCGCTCATCCTACATGTCTGTTGAATCTGTCGTAAGAGATCATAAAAATCAGTTATGGTGTATCAAATTTTTACGTGTGGGCCCGGTTTGGTCTGGGATTTGATTTCGGTTTAGATTGATTCATAGTGATAACAATTGAACCAGAAAGAAAATAAATTTAAATTTGGTTTGGATTATAAGAAAAAATTTTCTTTTAACTTGAAATTTATTTCATTCTCGAGATCGGTCAGAAACGAAGAAAAATAAGCCGAATTTAATTTTATTTTCATCCCGATTCAATTGTTATCATCGTAAACTAATCTAAAGTGAAATCAAATCCAATTTAGATTGGATTTTAAAGAATTTAAAAAGATGGATGGAAGAAAATTAATTTATGTTGTTGTTTCAATCAAAATGAAGAATACTAGGTATTTATACAACTCACAACAATCACACCAAACCGAATTAAATCGGTCTAAATCGTTTATATTCTCTAATAATTATCAATTTGATTTAGAGTATCTTCACTATATATATATAAAATAAATAAATAAATAAAAGGCATGATTTGAGTTCAATTTACGATATAATTGTTTCCCTGGTGCATAAGTATGTATTTATTACTAGACCACTAAACCTTTATTTCTCATATGTTTTGTGTAAATTTCTCATTTATTAAAACGGGTTATAGACATACAAAATATTGGAGATAATTTTTCAGATTTGTTTTACTATTTAACATATAAATTTACATATTTGTAAATTTTCCTAGAATAGAAAGATATCTCACTTACTATTTTTTTTAATTTATATATAGATATAACAAAAATATAAAAAAAAAAATCTCAATTGCGAAAGCTAGCATTTGCGTTTGAAACATTATGCGTGATCGAAGAATAAGGTTCGTTTAATTATGTTGGATTTTGTCCCAACCCGGCATGACCCGTTTCAAGCCGACCCGACATGATATTGAGTTTTATTCTTTTCATTTTGGTTTAATTGTTATCATTTACAACCCAATCTAAAGCGAAATCAATTAATGCAATCTAAATCGAATTTAAAGAAATTTAAAAGATCTATAGGAGAAAATTAATTTATCTTGTTGTTTTCTTGGAACATGAAGAACACTAGATATTTATACAACTCACTTCTATCATATCGAACCAAATTAAATTGGTCTATATAATTCATATTCTCCGATAATTATCAATTTGATAGGATATCTTCACTGTAATAAGAATCACATATGAATTTACGGTTAAGGTTGTCTTTCATGATTGCTTTGCAACATTCTGTAATTAAATGTCACATTTTTTCATGCATTGATTTAGATTTAGAACTGTCATTGTTTTTATTGTGCATAAGACTGTACTTATTATTAAGCAACTCATTTATTAAAATCTGCAAAACAAATTTTATAAGCATCAGACTATGCAAAATATTTGAGATAGTTCTTAAGATTTTATTTTTATAATTTAAAATTTATTATTTAAATATCACACTTGTACAAATTAATTAAAAGACCATAGAGAAAGTAAAAAACAAGTTAAAAAGATCATAGATAGAGTGCTTTAATCCTTAAAGAATTATTAGTTAAGAACTTAAAATTTTTTAGTAATGATTTTTATGATTTAACGTAAATTATTGTTTGATCGATTTGAATTAATAAGTTAAATTATAGTTATTTTAATTAGTTTGTTATCATTCCATTGAATTATCTTTAAGAGAACCACAATTAAAGATTATTCCATAACACACACACACACATATATATATATATATACACGCAAAATTATACATAAAATTAAACCGTGATCAAGATAATTATTCTCCATAAAAACAAATACACCAATATTAGGGTTGAAAATAAGTTTAGGTTAAAAAATTACATAATTTAATAATTATAAATCTTTAAAATAAGAATTTAATAATAAACTAAAGCAGAATATTGTGATAGCAAAAAAGTGATGGTAAAGAATACTAGGTAATACAAGCCAAGAGTGAAGATAGGGTTTTCAATCATAGAAATAATTTTGGTAGGAGATTTTAGGATTTAGAAATTAAATAAATGAAAACTAAATAAATTAAAAAATAAATAGAAAATATTTTTTTTTATCTTCGATTGTGTCAGTTCTGTTTGTATTTTTTTTCTTTAGTTTGTATAGTTGAAATTTTAAATAATAAATTTTAACTTGTGAGATTTAATATTAGTAAACTAGGATTTTTTTTTTTTGTATTTGACCCTAAATTAACTTGTTTACAAAATTTGTTTACGACATCGTTTGTATTTTTGTAACATGTTCTGTTTTTTTTTTTCAAGTCTCCCTCATATTTGTCTCCCGCCTATACATTCATCAAGGATAAATGTGTTTTTTCTTGTTTAATGAGGGTTAAATTCGACATTGCTAAACACAAGTGCATTCGAGCAATTTGCGTTCCCTAAAACCCTAATCCATCTCTCTCACGTCTCCTCTTCATTATGTTGATTATGTTGATTTTGACCCGATCCGATGTGACCCGTTTGGACCCGACCCGACATGATATTGGGTTTTGTTCTTTTCATTTTGATTCAATTGTTATCATTATAATCCAATCTAAATCGAGATCAAATGTAATCTAAATCGAATTTTAAAGAATTTGAAAGATGAATAGGAGAAAATTAATTTATCTTGTTATTTTCGTTCAATATGAAGAACACTAGATATTTATATAGCTCACTCCTATCATACCGAACCAAATTAAATTGGTCTAAACAATTCATATTCTCTGATAGTTATCAATTAATTTGAAAGAATCACACATGAATTTACGGTTAATATTATTTTTCTGATTACTTTGTAGCATTCTATAATCAAATATCACATCATTGGAAACATTCCGAGTACCAAAGAGTCAAAGAGTAAAAGCTTGCAAAATTTCGAAATTACGAGCTCCATAACTTCTGCAATACAGGTCCATATCATACGTATTTCACATCATTGGAAAGTTTTTTTCAATATCTATGTATAGACGCAAACACTCTAATCCGACATTGTAGTGGAAAGTTATGATGAAACTACTTTGACTCTATGTTCTGACGATGAACTGTGCTAGAGTGAACCATTGCGAGCCACATAACTTTCTCAATACAAATCCAAATTACATGTGCAATATACCAGTGGAAAGATATCTTCGATTCTACATGTGGAAATAAAGATTACTTCAATCTGACATTGGATCCGAAAGTTATGAGAAAAATACTATAACTATGTGATGTGATGAAGACAAAAAAAACACATTTCCTCAAAACATGGCGTGAATCATTGAGAAAAATGGGGAAAAAATGGAGAAATGTATTTATCCTTTTATTGGCTATAAAAGGGATACGAATGGGAGGTCTAGCATCATCATTCACACACTTAGAGAGAGAGAGTTTTGAGAGCAAAACCCAAGTTTTCAAGGGTGATTCAAGAGGAGAAGAAGGAGAAGAGAAGGAAGAGGAAGATCATGCTCCTAAATCACTAAGCCTCTCTAACTCTATTTCTCTATTCTTACTCTTGGAATATCCCTTTGATATGTCTTGTTGTGTCTCTTGAATTTGTATGAGAACTGTTGGGGTTTTAGAGATCCGTAAACATGCGTTCATAACGGTTTTTAGGGTTCCAATCTTGGATTTCACGTAGTGGAATAATATGAAACGAAACCTAATCAACAGATCTTGCATATAATGATAAAGGTATCGATATATTAACCTGTTTCGATCCAGAGACATGTCACAAACGCTGAAATCCAACGTTCTCTACAGCTAGTCCACACTCACGGGCTTACGTCTACTAGAACACGATCTAGAGGTCGGGAACGAAAACTGAGACAATCCCGGGAGAGAGAGAGGGCGACGACCGAAGTAGAGAGAGAATTTGAAAATCTCTTATGTTTCTTAACTCTAAATTATGTTTCCTAAACATAATTATAAAGAATTAGGGTTTCATTAAATCCATTGGGCCTTAATGGATTTTCTCTTAACCATTAAGAAATATTAGGCCCATTAGCCTTATTAACTAACATATGGGCCCATTGGATCACCTAAACACATCCAATAGATTTATAATCAGTTTCGTAAACCGATCGTGGACAGAGCATCATATCTATCAACTCCCTTCATGAGTTTGGAATTTGAGTTTGTATAAGGATTTATGTGTGTATTGAATACTTGATCTCATTGGTTTGACGTTTTGGTTTGAATGAATGTTCTTAATTCTTTGATTCTTGTTGGCCCTTGAATCAATTGAGCTAGAGTTTAATTTGCATAGTGATATGGAATTAGACTTGGAAAACATTCATTTGATTAGATGATTGTACCATTTGGATATAGAGAGATTGCCTTGGATAGGTGACATATAGGTGATCAATCCATTCTTGTAAGAATGGTGAATTTGTCTAGGAATTATGATAGGAAGCTTTATGCTCTTAGTGTCTTCAATCTATTAGGAATTAAGAGATCGGTAGGTTGAATGATTTTAGGAAGAGAGGTGAGACTTGAGAGAGTAATCCTCGACAAAAGACCTTGAATTCTCCAAACCGAGCTAGTGAGATACGAAGTAAATTAGACACGATCCTCGTAGTACCGAAAATTCCCGAACTTATGATGTCTATCCCATCATTTGTATATATCCACCATTTAAATTCTCGTTTTAGTAGTTTAGTGTCAGTCACCACCACCACTATATTCGTCATCGACCGAAACTCGAGTAGAAGTTCGATTCTTATAACTAGTGAGTACATTCTTTGTATCTCGGTGATTCCCGACGAGTCCCTAGAGTTCGACCCTAGATATTACAACTGACCGGTATGCTTGCGAAAGTCGTGTATATGTAATTAAAACTAGATGATTCCGAACCTAGTTCGCGGCACATCAAGTTCAGACCGGACATCGGATACAAATTAATACCCATATTTTATCGTGTATAAAATAAAATCTGGTTTAGCTAAACCTGCTAATCAAATTTTATAAGTATCAGACTATGCAAAATATTGGAGATAGTTCTTAAGATTTTATTTTTACTATTTAAAATTTATTATTTAAATCTCACAACTATACAAATTAATTAAAAGGACCATAAAGAGAAAGTAAAAAACACGTTAAAATAAACACTAAAAGACATATTAACATTTTCTATTTATATTATATATTATATCTTCTTCGTTGCAACTATAGATTGCAACTATAGAATTGCTTTAACTAATCCTTAAATAATTATTAGTCAAGAACTTTAATTTTTTTAGTAATGATTTTTACGATTTAACGTAAAATTATTGTTTGATCGATTTGAATTAATAATTCAAATTATAGTTATTGTAATTAGTTTGTTATCATTCCATTAAATTACCTTTAAGAGGAACACGATTAAAGATTATTCTATAACATATATATATATATATATATATATATATATATATACAAAATTATATAACAAAATTGAACCGTGATGAAGACAAATATATCAATACATATATATACATATATACATATATATAATAAACATACACACATACATATATACACATATATATATATATGTATATATATATACATACATATATATATAAAATACATACTACATATATATAAATACATAAATATATAAATATATGTGTATATATATGTATTTATGTATATATGTATGTGCATATATATATATATGTGTATATATGTATATGTATATATATATGTATGCATATATATATATGTATATGTTTATATGTAGATGCGTGTATATATGTGTTTATATGTAGATGTGTGTATATATCTGTATATATGTGTATGCATATATCTGTATATGCATTTATGTATGTATGTATATGTATATGTATGTATTGTATATATATGTACGTATGTCTATATATATGTGTATATATATGCATATATATACATGTATATGTAAGTATATATGTATGTATATGTGTGCGAATGTGTATTTATATATATGGATGTGCGTGTATTTTTTATATTTTTTATTTAAATTTTTTATTTTATTAATTTGTTATTATTAATTTATTAATTATTTATTATTTTTTAATTTTTTTATACGATGATATGACGGTATTTAGAAGAGATATTTAAAATTTTCGTTAATACATAGTATTTTCGTTTGTCTATGAGGATTATTTGATGGTAGAGTTTTTTTGCCAATATTTAAAAATATAGAATTTGTTTTGGAATAAATCAATTTTTTAGTTAAAAAAATATATGTATTAAATTGAGACCAACACAGAATAATCAGGTCATTACCTTTTTTTTTTTTTAAATCTACCTCATATTTCTCTCTCAACCTATACATTTATCGTAAATGTGTATTTTCCTGATTAATAGGGGGAATTGCAAAAATGACTTTAAATATCATTTTTATTTCACGGCATGATCCTGATTTTTTTTAAAAAAATAACATCATCATCTCCTAACTTTATAATTGTATCTTTCCAAAAATATCCTTACCTTTTTAATTATTATTAAATTTAAAATAAAAACATTTCAGCTGTCTCTCCTCTCCCACCTCTCTCTCTTTTCCTTCCTGCAAACTCTCTCTCTCTTCTCAAACATTCTCTGTCTCTAAGCTCTTTTCATGTACAACATTTTTTTTCCAGCTAATTTATTGTGAAAAACAAACAAAAGCTTGAGACAATTCATCGATTAAACACATATATGAATAATCGATAAATATTTTTCTAATATTCATTATTAAGTGTGGGCATTTGTGATTTGTTTTTGTCATCTTTATATTTAATTTATATGATACAGATGAAATAAATGTGATATATGTATCAGCAATACCATGATTCACGTGACTCAAACTGGTCGAAATCGTTAAATTTGTGAAATTCGTCAAAATAGAAAAATTCGGTAAACTGGTCATATATACGTGTCGAAATGGTCACACTGGTCATACTCCTAAACTGATCATACTTGTCAAATTGGTCAAACTGGTCATATTCGCAAAATTGGTAATACTGATCATAATCATCAAATTGGTCAAACGGGTCATACTCATAAAATTTGTGACATGATATGATTATTACTTTGTTAACACTTTTAAAACGATGGATTATGCGATTTCGAAAAAGTATGACCGTATGACCAAGGTATGACCGTCTGGCCATATGACCGTATGACCATATGACCATTTGGGTACGAAAAAGAAAGGCCTAAATTAAATTTAAACTATTTAAAAAGTTGTATAGGGATTATAAAAATACTACTGCATCGTTTTGGAGTTCTAATCTCACATGAAAAAAAAATCTCTCAACATAAGTCAATTGTATCCAATGTGTTACACAAACACTACTAGTACTTTAGGTCTTCTTTGGAAAGAGTTACATTGACATCCCAAAAAAGTACTCAATCCATATTGTTACGACTAATTTTAACTTGAGAAATTTGTCATATGATATGATTATTACGATGTTAACACTTTTAAAACGATGAATCAAGCAATTTCGAACAGGTCTGACCGTCTGACCAAGGTATGACCGTCTGACCGCATGACCGTATGACCATTTGGGCACGAAAAAGAAAGGCGTAAATTAAATTTAAACAATTCAAAAAGTTGTATAAGGTTATAAAAATACTATTGCATCGTTTTGGAGTTCTAATTTCACATGGAAAAAAAATCTCTCAACATAAGTCAATTGTATCCAATGTGTTATACAAACACTACTAGTACTTTAGATCTTCTTTGGAAAGAGTTACATTGACATAAAAAAAATGCTCAATCCATATTGTTACGACCAATTTCAACTTGAGAAATTTGTCATATGATATGATTATTACGATGTTAACACTTTTAAAATGACGAATCAAGCAATTTCGAACAGATCTGACCGTCTGACCAAGGTATGATCGTCTGACCGCATTCTCAAATTCTTCAACTTTGGAGTATCAAATCTCCACTATATAGGAGAAATTTGATTAGTGTAATCTTAAATTATATTATTCCATTCCATCGAATCAAAACAAAACTCTAATAAGCTACAAAATTCTATATATAAAGAACATGTTTGATCAACACTTTTAAATTCATAAATTTATAATTTTTGAAAAAGTATGATGACCAGTTAAGGAGTTACATGAGGAAGGAAATCAGTTTGTTACAGATATTTAGCAATTATAGATATCGAATACAATTTATATTAAGTGCTGATACTTATTGATATTGTCTTCCTTTATGCCCCCGCAAGATTGGTGTCGGTAGAGACGCCGATCTTGACTCTGAGTTCTTCAAAGCGGCGGCGAGGTAATGTCTTAGTGAGTCCGTCGGCGAGTTGATCTGCGGAGGAGACATGAGTTACGCGAAGTTGCTTGGCTTCCACTAGACTTCGGATGTAGTGATAGTCTATTGCGATGTGCTTCATTCTTGAGTGGAAAACGGGATTGGCAGCAAGGTATGTTGCGCCAATGTTGTCGCAATATATGACCGGAGTTGATGGAGGAGTGATGCCAAGCTCAGATAGGAGTGATTGTACCCAACAAACTTCTGATGCTGTCATGGACACAGACTTATATTCTGCTTCGGTGGAGGATTTTGCAATGAATCGTTGTTTGCGTGAGCTCCAAGAAATCGGGTTTCTGCCCAAGTATACAATGTATGCACCTGTTGAACTGAAGTTATCGCGATCTCCTCCCCAGTCTGCATCTGAGAACGCGTGAAGATGAGGTTTAGAAAGGACATGGAGGTGAATACCATGAGTTTGAGTGCCTGCGACGTAACGCAGAATGCGTTTCACCGCCTTCCAATGGTCTTCGGTTGGAGATTGCATGTATTGGGAGAGCTTATTGACTGCATAAGCTATGTCTGGCCGAGTGAGAAGCATGTATTGAAGACCTCCAAGTGCTTGGCGATACTCATTTGAGTCAGAAAGGGGTGGTCCTGATGTAGCGGAGAGTGTTGACGTCGATGTGAGCGGAGTGGGAACAGGTTTTGCCTCCAGCATCTTGTGACGAGCTAATAGATCCCGAATGTAGCGTTGTTGTGTGAGGCGAACACTGTTCTTTGTTCTTGTGACTTCAATGCCAAGGAAAAAGGATAGCTGCCCAAGATCTTTCAATGAAAAACGGTCAGAAAGAGTGGAGATGAACTTTTGTACCTCGGAGGAATGACTCCTTGTGATGATTATGTCATCGACGTAGACAATTAGATATATGGTGATGCCCTTTTGTCGGAAGATGAATAGAGAGGAGTCGGATAAGCTGTTCACAAAGCCGGACTATTGGAGGAAGTGACGTAACTCGGTGAACCAAGCTCGGGGAGCTTGTTTTAAGCCATATAGAGCTTTCTTTAGCTTACAAACGTATGAGGGCCGATCACGATCGATAAAACCCGGTGGTTGGATGACATAAACATCATCATGCAGCGTACCTTGAAGGAATGCGTTGTTTATGTCGATTTGACGAAGATCCCATCCGTTAGAGATTTCAAGGCTGATGATGATTCGAATTGTTGCGGGTTTGATGACAGGACTAAAAGTTTCGGTATAGTCGAGCCCCGGTCGTTGATGAAACCCTTTGGCAACCAACCTCGCTTTGTACCTATCAATAACACCGTTAGAGTCACGTTTAATCCGAAAAACCCATTTACAACCAACAAGGTTGTATGATGGATGCGAAGGAACCAGAGTCCATGTCTCATTGGTGACTAAGGCATTGAATTCATCCTCCATAGCCGCTCTCCACTTGGGGTCCTTTAGTGCTTGCGATGTACACGTAGGTTCGGTGGCTATGGTTTGAGAGAGCTCGGTAACAAGGGTGAGTTTGTTTGATGGCTTGGTTATATTATTTTTGGACCGAGTTGTCATGGGGTGGCTGTTTGTCCGGGGTAATGGAGAAGTCGTGGATGAGGTGGAGGAAGGAGTAGGGCTCGGTAAATTTGGTTGTGGTGGAGAGGGATTAGTAGGTAATGGGGAGCCATGAGGGCTGGATGATGTGATGGCATCGGTTGGGTGAGGGGATGGCTGTTGAGGAGGGATTGTTGGTGTTGAATCACTCGACGAGGGCAACTGTGGTTGAGGCAGCTTCCATGTGTGTACGATTGACGACCAAGGGAAAAGGGAGGTTGGCTCAGATTCAAATGAAGATGGTTGAGCGCAGTGGGCTTCCCGACGAGGAAAGGGGAACTCAGTCTCTACAAACTCGACGTGTCGAGAAACATAGAGTCGAGTTGAAGAGATATCAAGGCATAGGAATGCACTTTGAGTTAAAGAATAACCGACAAAGATGCAGGGCGTTGAACGAGGATTGAGCTTGTGTTTCGAGTACGGTCTAAGCCAGGGAAAGCATAGGCACCCAAAAGTTCGAAGCTTGTTATAGTTTGGTGTTTCGCCGAAGAGAAGCTGATAAGGAGATTGATGACCAAGAACCGAGGTTGGGAGACGATTTATGAGGTATATGGCTGTTGGAATTGCAAAACTCCAATAAGTGTGGGGTATGGATGCATGAGTGAGAAGGGTTAGAGCTGTTTCGACGATGTGCCGATGTTTTCTTTCGGATATCCCGTTATGTTCGGGAGTATGAGATGGTGTGGTGTAGTGGGAAATTCCATGAGTGGATAGGAAGGCTTTGAGAGCAATATATTCACCGCCATTATCGGAATGGAGTGAACATATCTTAGTTTGGAATCGGTTCTCTACTATGGGTTTGAATTTGGTAAAGACATTAAGTACATCGGATTTTCTTTTGAGAGGGTATAGCCACGTGTATCGGGTATAATGATCGACAAATATAACATAATATTTGAAGCCATCAAAGGATAGGACGGGTGATGACCATACATCGGAGAAGAGAATTTCTAATGGTCGAGATGAAGTTACGGACGAGATAGAAAACGATTGCTTATGGCTTTTATTGATGAAACATGAATCACAAGACAAGGGAAGACTAGACTTTGTGGATATAGGTAGAGAGAAACTCGAAACAACTTTATTAAGAACATCATATGATGGATGACCCAATCTATGATGCCAGTTAAAAAGAGAGGTTTTGATAATCGGGTAAGCTCGGGGAAGATGGGTGGTAGTAGGTGACTTGGGTGACACGGAAGGCCATTCGTACACACCATTGTTAAGCTGTCCTTGAACCATTATTGCCCCCGTGGTGCGATCCTTCACCTGAAAATGGGAAGAAAAGAATTCAATAGAGACATTATTGGATGAGCATAGTTTGTTGATGGAGATAAGGTTCTTGTGAATATTAGGGACGTATAAAACATTGTTTAGAGTAAATGAGCGAGAGGAAGAGGGTAAGAGGGTAGAACCCGTGTGTGCAATCGCAAGCCCTGTACCATCACCTATAACGACCTCGTCTCGGCCATGATATGGTTCATGAAGAGAGAGATTGTTGAGGTCAGTCGTAATATGATGAGACGCCCCAGAGTCGAGTAGCCATGATGGAGAAGGCTTTGAAAGAGCTGCCGGATTAGCCGAGGGTTGCCATGAATGGTGGGGACGTGATTGGGATGGCTGGACAGTGTTGGAGAAGCCAGGAGGGAGGAGGCGACAGAATCTCGCGCTGTGTCCGTAAGTGCCACAGATTTGACACTTACCTTGATAGCCTCGAGGTGGATTGCTGGATGTCCGAGCAAAGCGATTGTCATGTTGAGGGATACGATTGTTTCCTTGCCAGGGTCGTCGAGGCTTTTGTTGGGATGCGTTTGCAGTGATAGGTATAGCAGTTGTTTCATCAGATGAAGCAAGGACATCAACTTCTGCACTGAGAAGTTTTTCATGTAGTTCAACAAAAGAAATTGTAGTGTCTTTTGCATGAACTACATCCTTGATGGTCTTGTATTCGTCTCCAAGGCCGGCCAGAATCAGATCAAGGAGATCTTCTTCGTCCATCGGTTTCTCGAGCAATGCGAGTTCATCACTCTTCACTTTGAAGAAGTGCATGTACTCATCAATGGATTTTGTGCCCTTGGAGTGGCGGCGAAGCTGCTCCTTGATTTGTTTAATATGACCGCGACTGGATCTGCCGTATGTTGTTGCAAGAGTGATCCAAGCATCAGCGGATGAAGGAGCCGAGGCAATGAGAGCTTGGCAGGATCCTGTGATGGACCCAAGTAGGGCAGAAAAAACGAGTCGATCTTGGCGGAACCATGGGATGTAGGCCGGATTCTTGACGGAGACATTGTTGGTGATGATGGTCGCCGGTGGTGCAGTTTCAGGATCGAGGAAGCTATCAAGGTTATAACCTTGAAGGAGAGCTCGGAGTTGAACACTCCATGTGATGTAATTCAGGGCCGTTAGCTTGGAAACATTTGAGGTGTTGATGTTAATCAACGTGTTTTGAGGATTTGCGGTATCAAAGGGAGTGACATTGTCACTGTTTTGGGCATTGGGTGAGGAGTTGTCGGTGGCCATGATCGAGAGGAGGTGATAATTGGGAGAAAGGCTTTGTAAAAAAAAAAAATTAGAGCGTCGCGAGACTCCAGGCTCTTGATACCATGAAAGGAGAAATGCTTTTCTTGTATTATTTCCTCACGTCAACCCTAATAATATACAGGAGATTGTTCTAGATCTAAGGAGTTACATGAGGAAGGAAATCAGTTTGTTACAGATATTTAGCAATTATAGATATCGAATACAATTTATATTAAGTGCTGATACTTATTGATATTGTCTTCCTTTACAAAGTATAATCATCTAACAAAGTATGATCGGTATGACCAAAGTCTGCTCATCTGGCCAAAGTCTGCCCATATGACCAATATCTGATTGTTTGACCAAAGTATGATCGGTATGACCAAAGTCGGATCGTATGACCAAAGTCTGACTGTCTGACCAAAGTCTGATCGTGTAATCATTTGATTGTATGACCAATTTAAACTTGAAATTTTGTTATATGGGATGATTATTACCATGTTAAAACTTTTAAAATGACAAATTCATCAATTTTCAACAAGTCTGATCGCCTGACCAAAGTCTAACTATATGACCAAAGTCTGATCGTATGATCAAAGTCTGGTCGGTATGACCATTTTTACATTAAAAATAAAGACCTAAATTAAGTTTAAACAATTCAAAAAGTTGTTTAAGGGTTATAAAAACACATTTTCATCGTTTTGATGATCTAATTCCATATGTATAAAAATCTATCAACTTAACTCAAAGTCTGATCGTCAGACCAAATTCTGACCGTATGACCAAAGTCTGACCGATATGACCAGTATGCTATTTTAAGAGCCAAAGTTTCTCTGAGGATTTTTATCAAACACTTTCTATGTATTCTCAAATTCTTCAACTTTGGAATGTCAGATCTCGTCATAGATAGAAATTTGACAAATATAACAAGAAAACTAAGAAAATTGTTAATAGAATCGTAACGAAATCTCTTTGGGAGAAAAAAAATCAGAAAATGTTTGTTAGTTTTAAATTTTTAGAAAAAGTGAAAGAATAAGTTTTTCACTCCAAAAGTTTTTTGCCGATTCACATATAAAAGTGCCACATATTCAACTTCATAATGGCTAAATTGGTCTTTTCAGTATTTTTTTTCTTTCTAAAACCCTAACCCTAGAAGGTCATGCGGTGAAGTACAAATCGATATTTAGGGTTATTTTTGCAATTTTGCCTGATTAATAAGGGTTAAATTCGATATTTGTTATAAGGGATGGAATCGGAGTTTTTGTACAGTCACCTAAATTTGTGGGGCCTTACTTTTTTTATAAATATTTTTAAAATTAATAAATTTTTTAATAAAATAAAAAATATTATAAATTAAAAAGATTTAAATTTTGTTATATTGTATTAATCTTTTATATTAGGATAATTCTATTTAAAACCCTGTACTTTTCTCTCGTCTCAATTTAAACCCTATACTTTTTTTTGATCCAAAAAAACATTGTACTTTTAAAAATTGACAATTAAAATTCTATACTTTTAAAAATTGGCAAATAAAACCCTGAACGAAAAACAATATTATTTAATGCTGACATGACATCCTAGTCATCTGCCACATCATCAATCCCTAATATTTAATAATATTAATTAATAAAAAATAAAAATAAAAAAAATTAATAATAATAAAAATAAAATTTTAAAAATTATATATATTCATAAAATTATACACATATATAAACATGTTTATAAAAATTTTAAAATTATATACATATATAAATATATTTATATATACATATATACATATATATACATATGATA